>NC_057730.1:58325426-58358900 GCF_004010195.1 Chiloscyllium plagiosum | reverse complement strand
GTGATTCTGTGTGAAACCAGATTTGGAACAACAGAATCTGGGAAGTTTGACAACGTGTTTATTTACACAACAGCATATTACACAACAGCAAATAAAGAGTTATGACATCATTCTTAACGTTACATGCTACATGCCAGATGGAAAACTGAGTATTTCTCTGAATCACTGAAAATGTTCTTCACAGATATTGACATCAGGTGTGAGGAATGGCGCTTTCGGAACGAATGGTGTGTAACCCCGTGATCAATGCCGTCTCTTCCTGTGTGGCAGTTCCATGAGCACTGCAATTTGCTGTGCTTCCAGTCAAGTAGATGCTAACATATATTACGTAAAACATTGCGAAGCTAGTACAGAGGAGATGATATGCTTGTGAACGTTTGAATGCCCGTACCCCATCTCTGTTGGTCTGCTGTTGCTGGGAGCCATTTCTTACTGAAACCCCTGTCATTGTGCTGCAACAAGAGGAGTTGGAGTCTCCAGGTAAATAGTGCGGTGAGGAAGGCATATGGCGTACTGGCTTTTATTGGTAGAGGGATTGAGTTCCGGAGTCCTGGGGTCATGTTGCAGTTGTATAAGACTCTGGTGCGGCCGCATCTGGAATATTGTGTGCAGTTTTGGTCGCCATACTATAGGAAGGATGTGGAGGCACTGGAACGGGTGCAGAGGAGGTTTACCTGGATGTTGCCTGGTATGGAAGGAAGATCGTATGAGGAAAGACTGAGACACTTGGGGCTGTTTTCATTAGAGAAAAGAAGGTTTAGGGGTGACTTGATTGAGGTGTACAAGATGATTAGGGGGTTAGATAGGGTTGACAGTGTGAACCTTTTCCCGCGTATGGAGTCGGGTATTACAAGGGGGCATAGCTTTAAATTAAGGGGGGGTAGATATAGGACTGAAGTTAGGGGTAGGTTCTTCACTCAGCGAGTCGTAAGTTCATGGAATGCCCTGCCAGTAGCAGTGGTGGACTCTCCCTCTTTATGGGCATTTAAGCGGGCATTGGATAGGTATATGGAGGATAGTGGGTTAGTATAGGTTAGGTGGGCTAACATCGAGGGCCAAAGGGCCTGTACTGCGCTGTATTCTTCTATGTTCTATAACTCAGGTTGTTTTCTCTGGAGTGGAGGAGGCTGAGAGGAGACTTGATCAAAGTCTATAAAATTAAGAGACGCATAGATAGGGCTGATGGTTAGAATCTTTTTCCCTTGGGTTGAAATGTCTAAAACAAGGTGGCATGCACTTAAGATGAGAGGGAGAAGTTCAAAGGAGATGTGAGGGGCAGGTTTCTTTTCCAAAGAGTGGGAGAAATGTGGAATGTGATGCCAGGAGGAGTGTTGGTGCAGGCAGATGCGATAGAGACATTAAGAGACTTTTAGATAAGTGCATGAATATGCAGGAAATGGGAGAGATATGGACAAAAGACAAGCAGAAGGGATTAGTTTAATTAAGTTTAATTTGGCACAACATCAGGGGCCGAAGGGTTGGATCCCGTGCTATACAGTTTTATGTTCTATATTCTAATCTAGTTAGACAACACTTCTCGGTTGATCAGAGTAGATGTACAGAAAATGTTTCCACATTTGGGGGAGTCCATGGATTACAGATCATAAAGAAGAAAATTGCTAACTAAGATAATCAGGAGAAACTTATTTTTAAAAAAGTGGCAAAAACCTGAAACAGCTAATTACAGCAAAGTAGTTTTTAGGGGATGCAAGTGAGAGAAGGAATGAAATGGATATGCCAGCAGAAGAGTGGAGGATAGCTTGTGCAGAGTGAAAACACAGGCTGTTTCTGAGCTACAAACTCCACATAATAAGCTACATTTTTTCTAAACCAATAAGAAAATGCCAAAAGAGTACTCTGACAATGAACTATGATACATATCAACAGTTTTAATGGGCTTGCACTTTTGTCCAACGTCTCCTATTTCTCCTATGATGCTACAGGCACCAACATGAGAACCATCCAAGCATTGAAAACTGTCAAATCAATAAAGTGAATGAAACATAATCCTGCATTTCTATAAAAAGCTGAGGCAAAATAATAAAACAAAAGGTACTGACCCTGGGCTGATGTTGCAAATTTGCTAGCAATTGGCTTTGAGTTAGCCTTGGAACTATGAATGACATGGTTACCTTTTCAATCACGGAAAAGCATGCAAGAGGGGAACACATTGCAAAGGGAGTAGAAAATAACTGGAAACCAATTTTTTTTGGATGGGGAGAGGCAAAAAAAAAAAGAAAATGCATTACAAACATAAATTTAAGGGACTCAAAATCATTAAAACTGAACACTACAACACTGACCTACCAGAAACGTCAGAAAGACGTTGAACCTATTGATCAAGATTTGGAGAACGAGGAAAAGGTGAAGTCTTGTTACTGATTTCCAGAAATCTTCGAATGGAAAATTAGAAAATGCATTTAAGCCCTTATAAATATTATTGGAAGCTGCTAAATGGACTTTCTATTTATTTACAAGTTAACAGTAGAGCTAAATGTTTATTATGCCTACTCTAAGTTTTAAATGGAATGCTGCTACTAAAATAATTAATGCAATAATATTAGAAAATTGTCTTGTTTTAATATATAATCAGTCAGTGCACCTACAAAATGGATATATTTTGGACTGTTTGGCCGGTTTTTAGAGCATATTTCTGACCAGGTTATAAACTAGCTCATCACTCCCGAGTCACTTACTACTAGAACCTGTGTAGAAGCTGTTTGCACAGCAAGGATGAAAGATGCCTCTCAGTACAGCATACAATGGATTCCAGGTTTGCAGAGTGAAGCACAACTTTGTTTCATAGCATAACAATAAAACATTTCATATACTCAAATTTCAAGAAAATTAAAATGAACCTCTGGTGCTCTGTATGCAATACATTGAAGAATCCAGTCTATAGCAGGAGAATATAGTGTAAGGTAGACTGGGATTTCCACCCGCTGCACAGCGAGCTGGTTTTGAACTGTTTCGCCATGAATCTGTATTGAATAAAATAATAGTTATCAATGAATTATAATATTTGACATCGTTAATTAACAAAACAATGTGATTTTGGAGAAGATTTGTAGCTCAGGTTGTAAGTTTGCTCGCTGAGCTGATAGACTTGTTCTCAGACGTTTCATCACCATGCCAGGTAACATTATCAGTGAGACTTCGATGAAGCGCTGGTGCTTTGTCCCGCTTGCTATTTATCGGTCTTGGTCTGAAAAAGCAAACACACTATTCGCAGTTAAAAATCACACAACACCAAGTTATAGTCCAACAGGTTTAATTGGAAGCACACTAGCTTTCAGAGCGACGCTCCTTCATCAGGTGATAGGCACTATCACCTGATGAAGGAGCGTCGCTCCAAAAGCTAGTGCTTCCAATGAAACCTGTTGGACTATAACCTGGTGTTGTGTGATTTTTAACTTTGTACACCCCAGTCCAACACCGGCATCTCCAAATCATGACACTATTCGCAGATACTGATACCCACCAACAGGTGGCGATGGACCCAATTCCACAGCAAGAAAACCATATTACAGCTAGACCTGAGAAGACTTTGCAATACGAGTGAAATTAACAAGACAAACCTCCAAAGAATGAAACCTGAAGAATCCAACACACCTAGTTGCTCCTGACTACCAAAAAGATAGATAAACAAGGGGCCTCCCTCAGTCTCACTTTCCGGTACACTGACATACAAATTAGCAAAGGAACTGCAATGCAACCTGAAACACCTAGAAGACCCTAGCCACTCAATCCAGGAATTCTTTTAACATCAAAGACACCAAGGTAGAGAACAACAAGGTCATGGTTTCCTTCAACGCGGCATCCCTACTCATCAATAAACATCACCCTAGCCAAAGATACACTGACGTCATACTAGACCAATCAAGGACACAAACACCAGACAGCACCAACCCCATCAGCAAGGACAGCATCCTCAAACTAGTAGACCTGTGCCTCACAACCTATTTTAACTTCAATGACAAGACCTACAAACAAATCAATGGGATGCCTATGCAATCACCAATATCACAACTCTTTGCAGAAGCAGTTATGCAGAGGTTAGAACGAACAGTCCTTTCCACGATCCAGCCCAAGCTTTGGGTCTGCTATGTGGATGACACCTTTGTCATCATGAAACACAACAAGTTAGAAGAAACCCACATACACAAACAACATCCTTGCTGGTACAGAGTTCACCAATGAGCAAGAGAACAACAACAGACTCCTCTTCCTAGACGTCACGATAGGATGCAAAGCCAATTGAAAGCCACACACACTGACCAGATACTCAACTATAGGAGCAATGATCCCAATGTGCACAAACGGAGCTGCATTAGGACATTATTTAAACGTGCCACAACACACTACAGCACCCTGGAACTAAAAGAAGCTGAGGAAAAATACCTGTACAACATATTCAGGAACAATGGTTACCCGATAAGCGTAGTCCACGAATTCCGACATAACAGACCTAAACAAAAAGACGCAACACATCCAGAGACTCTAGCCACTCCACCATTCATTAAAGACACCTCGGAGATGACGACCAGACTACTATGCCCCGAGGCACCATGGTAGCCCACAAACCAACCACCGCACCGAAACAGCTCCAGATGAATTTAAAAGGACCGTGTACCAATAACCAGCTGACGAATGTCATATACAAAATACCCTGCAAGGATTGCAACAAACATTACATTGAATAGATGGGCAGGAAAGATGGCGGCTAAGAGGGGATTTGATAGAGACATACAAGATGATCAGAGGATTAGATAGGGTAGACAGTGAAAGTCTTTTTCCTAGGATGATGATGTCAGCCTGTATGAGGGCGCATAACTACAAATTGAGGGGTGATAGATTTAAGAGATGTCAGAGGCAGGTTCTTTACTCAGAGTAGTAAGGGCGTGGAATGCCCTACCTGCTAATGTATTTAACTCAGCCACAATCCTTGGATATGCACATGGATGATGGGATAGTGTAGGGGGATGAGCTGAGAATAGTTCACAGGTCAGCACAACATTGAGGGCCGAAGGGCCGATTTTGCACTATATTGTTCTACGTTCTATGAAACTAGGCACCAGGAAACATGAGCACCAACTAGCCACCAACAGGCATGACTAACAATCACTAGTATCCATACTCACAGATGAAGAGGGACACCAGTTCAACTGGGACAATACATCCATCCTGGGGCAGGGTAAACAAAAGACCCACACGGGAATTCCAAGAGGCCTGGCATTCAAACGGAAACTCCATCAACAAACTCATCAATTTGGATCCCATTTGCCAACCTTTCAGAAAAAGAATCGGAAGTGATATCACCCACCTCAACACACCAAGACACATAAATAGCTAGCAGGACAGAACACTATCACTTCACCGGAGTCTCACTGATGATGTTACCAAGCATGGTGATGAAACATCTGATAACAAATGTACCAGCTCAGCAAGCAAACTTACAACCTAACAAAATTATCAAGTACATCTGAACTATGTACGAAGGCACCCAGATTTTTCTAACACATAGGTGTATGTTGAGAGCTTCAAGCATTATAATAGTAATAATACCTTTAAAGTATCCATATTAGTGAGATTGCAATAAGCAACAATTCTTAAACAAAAATGGCCCCTTAACAAAGGGAATAGAAGTAAAGAACCCGCATTAACTGCTTCACCTCATAGATAAAAGACAGGTATCAGTACTACAGCCCCACAAATCATTGATGCCAATAACAGCAATCTGTTCAACATGAACTCTAACACCACTCACAGAGGACCAGATTTTATAAACCCCATTGATATTGCCAGCCGTACCACTGATAAGATTACAGAACTTTACAGTACTGTTGAGTGTAATTATAGGCAATAAGTGATAAAATAAAATTTTCTCAGATGGATTTGGAGAGATCACCAGTGATTGGATCTTGAAGACAGATCTTTGAAAGTTGCCACCCAGGTAAATAGAGCGGTGAAGAAGGCATATGGCGTACTGGCTTTTATTGGTAGAGGAATTGAGTTCCGGAGTACTGAGGTCATGTTGCAGTTGTATAAGACTCTGGTGCGGCTGCATCTGGAGTATTGTGTGCAGTGTTGGTCGCCATACTATAGGAAGGATGTGGAGGCACTGGAACGGGTGCAGAATGAGGTTTACCAGGATGTTGCCTGGTATGGTAGGAAGATTGCATGAGGAAAGGCTGAGGCACTTGGGGCTGTTTTCATTGGAGAAAAGAAGGTTTAGGGGTGAGTTGATAGAGGTGTACAAGATGATTAGGGGTTTAGATAGGGTTGACCGTGAGAACCTTTTTCCACGTATGCGCTGTATTCTTCTATGTTCTATGTTCTAAGAGTTCAGCTGAGTATTGGCATTGGTACATTATATATTCTTGGAACGATGTATTGTGGAGTACATCGACAATTGCAAAAAGGACAAATGAATCAAGCACAGAGGCAGATCGATAGTAACCCGTATAATGCAAATGCCTGATAAATCTGCTCAAACTCTTAGGAGATAACAAGCACGTTATATAAAGGAAAGCCAGTGGAATGATCTACTTAGAATTCCAGAAGGCCTTTCACAGGTGCCACACAGGAGGGTGCCAAGAAAGATAAGAGCCTATGGTGTTATGGACAAGGTACTGGCATAGATAGAGGATCGGCCAACTGGCAGAAGGCTGAGAATGGGAATAAAGAAGTCTTTTGCAGTGCTCGGACCACCACTATGTGTGAGATATTTTCACAATCTGGAAAAAGAAATTGACAGCATTGTTGTGAAGTTTGCAGATGACACAAAGATAAGTGGAGCGGCAGTAGTGTTGAGAAAGTTCTTTGGCCAAGATCTTTGCTTCCTCACTCTCCATGGGAGTCGTACCAGAGGATTGAAGGGAGGCAAATGTTGTTCCTCTTTTCAAGAAGGGGAATAAGGAAATCCCTGGCAATTATAGACCAGTCAGTCTTAAGTCTGTGGTCAGCAAGGTTTTGGAAAAAACTTCTGAGGAATATGCTTTATGATTACTTGGAAAAACATAACGTGATTAAAGGCAGTAAGCATGGCTTTGTGAGGGGCAGGTCATGCCTCACAAATCTTATTGAGATCTTTCAGGAGGTGATGAGACATGTCGACTAAGGTTGAGCAGTGGATGCGATGTATATGGACTTCAGCAAGGCATTTTATAAGGTTCCCCATGGTAGGCTCATTCATAAAGTCAGGAGGTATGGGATGCAGGGAGACCTGACTATCTGCATTCAAAATTGGTTGGCTAACAGAAGGCAAAGAGTGGTTGTAGAAGGAAAGTATTCTGCCTGGAGGTCAATGATCAGTGGTTCCCCATAGGGCTCTGTTCTTGGGCCTCTGCTGTTTGTAGTTTTTAATAAATGACTTGGATGAGGAGGTTGAGGGGTGGGTTAGTAAATTTGCAGATGACACAAAGGTTGGAGGTGCCCGTTGATAGTACTGAGGGCTACTGCAGCACAACACAGACATGATGCAGAGTTGGGCTGAGAAATGGCAGATGGAGTTCAACCTGGGTAAATGTGATGTGATACATTTTGGAAGGTCGAACTCGAATACTGAATATAGGATTAAATACAGGATTCTTGGCAGTGTGGAGGAACAGAGGGATCTTGGTGTTCAAGTGCATAGATTCCTCAAAGTTGCCACCCAAGTGGATAGGGTTGTTAATGAAAGCCAAAACACCATATGCTTTCTTAACAGGGGGATCGTGTTTAAGAGCCGTGAGGTTTTGCTACAGTTCTACAAGTCCCTGGTGGGACCACACTTGGAGTATTGTGTCCAGTTCTGATTGCCCTACTAAAGGAAAGAAACAGAGGCTTTGGAGAGGGTGCAAAGAAGGTTGGCATGGACTAGAGGGCTTGCCTTATGAAGAGAGGTTGACTAAGCTCAGACTTTTCTATCTGGAGAGAAGGAGGAAGAGAGGTGACCTGATCGAGGTATACAAGATAATGAGAGGAATGGATAGAGTCAATAGCCAGAGACTTTTCCCCAAGGCAGGATTGACTGGCACAAGGGGGATCATAGTCTTAAGATATTAGAAGAAAGGTATAGAGGGGATGTCAGAGGAAGGTTCTTGACACAGAGTTGTGAATGCATGGAATGCGTTGGCAGAGGTGGTGATGAAGCAGAATCATTAGGGACATTTAAGCAACTGCTGCACATGCACATAGATAGCAGTGAATGAGGGGTGCGTAGGTTATTTTATTTTATATTGGGATTAATGCTCGGCACAACATCGTGGGCCAAAGGGCCGGTTCTGTGCTGTACTTTTCTATGTAAAAGAATGCCAGAAAAGGCTCAAGGGATTGAATGACCTAATCTGGTTTTAATATATTGTTGCCTGTTCTGGAATCAGTACAAGAAAATCTATCTCCTTAAGCTTGTCTCTTTGGATTCTCAATCTTGACAAGTTCCTACTGTGCTTTTGAACAAAAATAATATATAAAATTGTGTGAAAACAGCACAACATTTTGCATCTCCACTCAAACTTCAAAAGAAGAGTCTATATTGGACACTAAAATCAATCAGGAAGATTTGCTGCAGCCAAGTGACTACTAAGTACAGCTACATGCCACATTGTTGCCACCAGGAAACCTCATCGCAGTCCTCAGCAAAAGTTGCTTCTGATGTGCTACCTGCACTATAGTTGCAGTGCAAAGAGTTTAAGAAAGCTGAAGTATGTTATGTTTAAACAGTCAAAAATAACTAGCAATTTTACTTCTATTAAAAATCAGGTCAAATCTATATATAAGGAACAAGCATGATCAGATTACAAAATTAGCACATTGGAAATGATATTAAGGTTAGCAGGTCTCTTTGGGTTTTAAACTGTGCTCAACATCCCATAGCAATACGGTGTCATTTCTTTTAAGGCATTTTCAAACCAATTTTTAGTCAGAAAATACATACACATCTCCTGTGACTTGGCACAGAGAATATCAAAGCCTCAGGGAAGTGGGGCTGAAAGATAATTGGACCAGTCTGCACAAAATGTAAGTTATATATTCTTATTTGATATTACAACTTCCTGTGCTCAAATATATAACAAAAATGGCATTAAATTATTTTATCCTAATTTTGCCATGGCCTGCAAAAAAAATGTACTACTGCATCTCCACTGGGAAAATTCAGAGGAGAACATAGTTACACAAAGACATAGGAAGACACAGTTAGGTTTCATTCTAATCATAGACATGGAAAAAAAAATTAACAGATTCAGGCAGACATAAAGGTTTTAATACACTACTAGTTAAGTTACTGTTCCCAAGGTGTACACTTCATTTGAGTGGCTGCAATGAGAAAGGTTTAATTTCAGAATTTGACGATCAGAGTCACCAGGAGTTTAAATAAACTAGGTTATTCTATGAAATGATTCATTCTGACTGAAAGATCCACGATTGATGCTGGCGAGAATTTTCAATTTGTGGCTGTAATTCATTTTGTACAGAGCTCAGGGGAAGTGCAAAAACAGAATAATTTCCTAAACTAAATTTCATACTTGTTTAAATGTGGAGAGGAAATCAAAAAAGTTCTTATTCAAGTTGTCTTTCAAATGTGGTGCCACTTCCATTCCAACCTGTTGGAGAAAAGAAAAAAAAAATGATAACATGGAACTTGTGAAAAAGATGAAGCATGTCTCAATTAACAAGAAAATGCCAGTTTGACAAAATAAGAAGTTGACAAGAATATTGTAGCCTACCCTGCAAAGATACGCTCTCGCATAGATAGCAACCAATGGATCACCAATGCCTCTTATCATAGAGGTCAACCGAGGGAGAGTCTCAGAGATACCACTTTTGAGAAAAAAATTAAAATGCATATCACGTTATTTTATAAAGGATGTATTTACCTTCACCTCAGACATTCAAACCAAATTAATTGAAAAACCTCAGCACCTTTCCATCAAACTAGTTTGACAACTTTAATTAGTCTTACACAAGATTGTGGCATGGAATATTAAAAATATATTAAAGTTAGCATAGAAATTCCAGCAGACTTACGTTTTAGAAAGGAATGTATTACATTTTAATATGGCCACCTCCACATAACTGAACTAACTTAAGGCAAATACATTTTCACTTTGTGTAAAAGCATAAAACTGCTAGCTTGAAAAACAGCAAAGACCAGCAATATTTGGACATAATTCAAACAGTTAATCATACAAGATGTTAGTGAGATTTAGAATTAAGAATATAAAGTAATAGCAACACACAAATATTGCCATATTCACAACTAGAGACACTGACAAAACATTGTTATATTTAGGCTGTCTAACCTTGCTAGTAGATATAATGCAGGTTTAATCGCCTCTTTCTTCAGTCTTCCTCTCTCCCTGTCGACATTACATTCTTCTCATCCCTGTCCCCCAGTCTCTCTTACCTGCATGAAGCCTATCCCACAGTCCACATTTTCCCCATATAAATCCCAACACCTGACCCCATTATGGAGTACCAAGAGGCATGCCCTGATCACACATTCCCCAGTCTTCTTTTTGCCACCCAAACGTAGCATATCTCAGTCGCCTGTTACTTCACCCCCAGCTCCAACTTTTCAGTGCCTCTCCCCCAAACCCATCCTGAGCTACAGAGTCTGCTCACTGCTCTGAAGAGTCAGACGACTGAAAATAAAAGTCTAACTGACAAATGAGGCATTGGTCCAACTGGTCCTGTATACTTCAGAACATTCATTTTAAAGTGTTACTTGCTCATTATTGATTTTCTCTCACTAAGCCACAGCCTTATCTGAATTCCTGGCTGATCAAGGACAATTAGAAGGTTTAATTGGTATCGTTTTCTCAATATGCAAAATAAAATTAAAACCCCTAGAAAGCTTGAATCATCAATACTCTCTTTATTCCCATTAAAAGTTAAAAAGAAAGCTCAACCAGTAAGTAAGTTTAATTTTAACACAACTCAAAGTGGACACAAATTACATTTTTGTAAGGATACAATCTGGAAATGAGCTCCCTGATTGAGGCAATCTTGAAGAACCAGTTCAAACAAGTTTCTTTCGCAGTTTCATTCACTTCATCTGGACCAAAGGTATCTGTATTGGAAGTATACAATGTACAATGCTTAAAAAACTTATGACAACTTTATGAAGTGAAAAAGAGCTCAAAGTGGATGTATAAAACTTATGCTTCGAACAATTACTTCAGGTTACACAATCTCCCTTAGGAAATCACTTCTGCAGGTATAATTACCTACACTAAACTCAAATATCTGTTTTCTATAACATGGATAAAATTTTAAAATCCTGCGATGTCCACTTCCAAACACCTAATACTGTTTAGTGATTTTAAAATTCCTTGAAGGTTAAATTCGATTATTAAAGTCACCTGGTACAGGGTTTCCAGGAAGGGAAACACGACTACTTCCACACATGGATAAAATCCTTTCGTACACTAGTTTACCTGTAATCAAAAATGTATCAATTATATTTTTGACATGAATTCTTGACAGATCATGGTTGAAATTACAGGTGGGAATGCCAAATGTCTGAAGGTCAGAGATTCAAATTCAATAGAAGTAAATATTTACCTGGAAAAGCACAGAGCAAAACATTCAGTTTATAAAGGCTGCCAGTTGGTCTAGACACAGGAGGTCAGAGAATAGGGACAAAAAAAAGCACACACTCATTTTTTAGGATGTGGAATGTGTCAAGTGGTGTTCCTCAGAGATCTGTTTTGGGGCTTGGTCTTTTCTTCATGTACATAAACTTGAATGTAAGAATAGGCTGTACACTCAGGTGCGCAAGTTACACAAACTTAGGAAGCAGTACAGACTACAGGGTGGAACCAGGAAGTTACAAAGGGACACAAAGCTATTTTGTGTCCCTTTGGGTGACTGGGCAAAGCTATGGAAAATTGACTTGAAGATACACGTGCAAATCCAAAGTAATTAACAAAGGTTAATGAAATGTTGGCTCTAATTTCAAAGTAATTGGAACACAACCTGATACTTCAGTTTTACAGGTATGTTGAGATCCGTATCTAAAACACTGTGCCCATTTTTGTACACAAAACACAGCTTGAATCCATACTCAAAATCCAACTTGATATCAGAATGAAAAGACAGACTTCCTGGAGCAGGCATAGAGGTCTCATTCTAGCCCATCCTTGATGCTTGTTTTGGAATCCATAAATTTATCATTTAAAATTACCACATTTATTATGTGAACAAGAATCACTTGGCACTAAATGGGAAGGATGCACTGCAAAGGCATGATTTGGCTATCAGTATTTTGTTATTTTTACTAAAACCTAACTAGCACATGAACACTGACCAGGTATATATAAAGTTTCAAAATCAGTAGGTCAAGTATTGATAACTTTCGCATTACTATTCTACTTGTTAAAATTTCCCAGATAGAATGAAGATAGTAAGATAAATTATTGATGTTCAAAAGATTTCTGATACTGTAGCAGTCAAATAGCTTGATTCAAATAAATTACTGGAATAGATAACAATGTACATTGAGATTTTATTCTTCAATAAGTTTACTGAAGGGATCAATAATACTGAAATATTGTCAGTATTCACCATCTTCCAAAGTAAATAAAACCTACTGTAATCAAACTACTAACATCCCATTAAAGAAATTGCACTTTTAAGTGAAGACACCACATAAAGTTAATTCATCCAAAACAAATAATTTGTTGAGAATGAATCAAATAAATTGTTCACAATTCGAGAATTCAAATAGAACTTTTCTCCTTACTTCTTGCTCCCCTTTCAGCAGATTGTGAATAAACAGAAGAAAGTGCTGAGACCTTTCAAGAAACACATGCTCCGACAACCAAAACAAATGCTGCACTATACAAAAAAGTAGTTTTCCACTTCTTTTTAAGCTTAAAAATAGCTTGGCAATAGTAGAAGGAATACAAAGGCATTTCTTACCAAAGGTATCCAAAATATCAGTGATCAAAACAAATTTGCTTGGGTAAAACTGGATCACGGTAGTATCGGACAGCAGCTTTGAGCACTATATAAAAATAGTTCAATGTTAATAAAGTACAGTACTAGATAAAAATTCTATACAATCTACCAAAAGTGCAAAAATTCAAAATTCTGAACAGATTCATTTGCTATTATATTTCAAAATATAATGCACTGTTGCTGAAAATACATTATACACAGTTCAACCTGCAGAAACGATCAAGTGGTTATATAAAACTCTAGCAGAGAAAAGAAACAATCACAAGTTGTGGTTCATTGGGACTGAACAAAGGAAGGCAGTCTTGTAATACTTCTGAAAACGTCGCTAATGTTGCAATGTTGGAAATGAGGCAGCCAAATTGTGCATTGCAAGCTCCCAAAAACAATAACACCCAGGTAATGTTTTTATGATGTTGTTGGGGGATAATTACCGTATATACTCATATACATGTCAACATTTTTATACTTTTTTAAAGGTTCAATTTATAGGGTCAACTATTACATGGGGACTATTTTTGAGAGGCTGAAATTCATGCTGCAGTTCGAAATACTGTATTAGCTGAGGTCGATTTGATCACTCAACTAGTCTTGGGTAAAAGAAAAACACAATGAATTATGGTAAAGGTAATTACCAGACAAAAGCAAGAGAAACAAGGATGAATTACTGGTAGTAAATTTTATTATGTACCAGTATGAAAACTTGACATGTCAAAGATTCACTGAAATCCTGCAAAATCACACTGTCATTGCCCAAATGCAACATTTATTAAATTCTGAATGTGCAAGTGTCTTGAACTTTCCAGCCAAATTCATTTGTTTTCATCCCACTTACTCACATATGTAATAAATCTCAGCAACATGAACAAATTTGTCAATGAATTAAAGATATATGTAGCTAATATATCTCCTTTTTATTCAGATATAATGGCACAATTAAAATGATTAACCTTTTAATGACATTAACTTTTGGATGAATAAAGTGTGATAAGTACTGATAGACTTAGTACCGGGTCAGAATGAATGAATGAATCAAAACGTGCTGTAGTAAACCAAGTGCGCTAAATATAGGTATGAATGAATGAATAGAGATGAAATATAGTAAACAAAGAGCAATGAGTAGAGTGATTTTGTTTAAGTGGGTTAATGCAAACATGCATAGAACATAGAATGTTACAGGCCCTTCAACCCTTGATGTTGCACCAACCTGAGAAAATAACCTAATGCCCAGCTAACCTACACCATTCGATTATTATCCATATGCACGTTTAAATGCCCTTAACGTCAGTGAGGCTTCTACTGTTGCAGGCAGGTCATTCCATGCTTCTTAACAACCCTATCCACCTGGGTGGCAACTTTCAGGGATTTCTACACCAGGACACAGATCTCTCTGTTCACCTACACTGCCAAGAATTTTACCATTACCCCATTGCTTCTTCCGAAATGAACTACCTCACACTTATCTGCATTAAACTCCATTTGCCATTTCTCAGCCCAGCTTTGCATCTTAAGTCCGTCTGTAACCCCACAACATCCTTCTGCACTATCCATAACTCTGCCTACCTTAGTGTCATCCGCAAATTTACTAACCCCTCCTTCAATGTCCATATCATTTATAAAAATGACAGACAGCAGTGGTCCCAAAACAGATCCGTGCCGCACAGTGCTGGTAACTGAGCTCCAGGATGAACATTTCCCATCAACCACCACCCTCTGTCTTCTTTCAGCTAGCCAATTTCTGATCCAAACCACTGAATCACCTTCAATCCAGAAACTCCGTATTTTGTGCAATAGCCAACTGTGTGTAACCTTATCAAATGCTTTACTGAAGTCCATGTACACCACATCAACCGTTTTACCTTCATCCACCTGTTTTGTCACCTTCTCTACAAAGAACTCAAAAAAGTTAGTGAAGCATGACCTTCCTTCCACAAAACCGTGTTGACAATCCCTAATCAACTTAGTTCTTTCCAGATGTTTATAAATCCTATCCCTTATAACCCTTTCCAACATCTTACCACAACTGAAGTAAGGCTCACCTGGCCTACAATTACCAGAGTTGTCTTGACTCCCCTTCTTAAAGAAGGGAACAACAGTTATTATCCTCCAGTCTTCTGGCACTACTCCTGTCGACAACGATGACATAAAGATCAAAGCCAAAGGCTCTGCAATCTCCTCCCTGGCTTCCCAGAGAATATGAGGATAAATCCCAACCAGTCCAGGGGTCTTAGGTATTTTCCAATCTTCCAAAATTACTAAAACCTCCTCTTTTGTCAACCTCAACCCCATCCAATCTTGGAGCCTGTATCTCCCGATTCTCACTAACATTGCCCTTTTCCAATGTGAGCACTGACAAAAAGTATTTATTAAACACTTCCTCTATGTCCTTAGATTCCACACACAACTTCCCACTACTACCTTCGATTGACCCGGATCTTACTCTAGTCACTCTACTCTTTTATTCCTGATATGCCTATAGAAGGCCTTAGGGTTTTCCTTGATCCCAACCACCAACAACTTCTCATGTCCCCTTCTGACTCTTCTTAGCCCTCTCTTTAGATCTTTTCTGGCTAACTTATAACCCTCAAGCCTCCATAACTGAGCCTTCACATCTCATCCTCACATAAGCATTCTTCTTCCTCTTGACAAGAGTTTCAACTTCTTCGGTAAACCATGGCTCCCTCTCTTGACAACTACCTCCCTGCCTGATAGGTATGTACTTTTAAGCACCTGCAGTAGTTGTTCCTTAAATAAGCTCCACATTTCAAGTGCGAGCATCCTTTGTAGTTTCCTTCCCCATCCAATGCATCCTAAATTTTGCCTAATTGCAACATAATTGCCTTTCTCCAGTTATACCTCTTTCTCTGCAGTACATACCTTTCCCTGCCCATTGCTATTGTAAACATAACCAAATTATGGTCACTATCAAAGTGCTCACCTACCTCCAAATCTAAACACCTGGCCGGATTCATTCCCCAGTACCAAATCCAATATGGCATCGCTCCTTGTTGGCCTGTCTACATACTGTGTATTCCTGGTGAAGGGCTTTTGCCCGAAACGTCAATTTTACTGCTCCTTGGATGCTGCCTAAACTGCTGTGCTTTTCCAGCACCACTAATCCAGAATCTGGTTTCCAGCATCTGCAGTCATTGTTTTACCTACATACTATGTCAGACAACCCTCCTGCACACATTGAACAAAAACTGACTCATCTAAACTACTTGAATTATAGTATTCCCAGTCAATATTGGGGAAGTTGAAGACTCCCATTCCAACTACCTGTTACTCTCGCTCCTATCGAGAAACATCTTTGCTGTCCTTTCCTCTGCATCCCTGGAACTATTCGGAGGCCTATAGAATACTCTCAACAGGATGACCCCTCCTTTCCTGTTTCTAACCTCAGCGGATGACTCAAATGTTACCTCAGCTGCTGTAATACTACCCTTGATTAACAATGTCAACCACCCCCCCCCTCCCCCCCCCCAACCCTTTTCCCATCATCCCTGTTCTTGCTGAAACATCTAAACCCCAGAACCTGCAACAACCATTCCTGTCCCTCCTCTCTGAAATGGCCACATCATCAAAATCTCAGGTACCAATCCATGCTGCAAGTTCACCCATCTTATTCCTGCGTTGAAGTACACACATTTCAAACCAACATCCTAACTGCCGGTGCCCTCTCACGACCTTGTAAATCTATCCCTGACCTCACTACCCTCAACCTCCTGTACACTGGAACTACAATTCAGAGTCCCATCCCCGTTACATTAGTTTAATCCCCACCGCCTCCCCCTTCCCCGAAGAGTATTAGCAAATTCCACCCAAAGGTATTGGTACCCTCTGGTTCAGGTGAAGCCTATCCTGCTTGCAGAGGTCCCACCTTCCCCAGAAAGAACCCCAATTATCCAAGATCTAAAATCTGCACCATTCCTGCAGTCATGTGTTCCTTTCTAAGAGCTTTATAATGCGATATCGCAGGATCGACTTTTACACAAGATGTATGGAAAATAAGATTTTCTGGTCAAAGATAAGGAGTCAACTTTTGCGTAATATCTACTCTTACATGAGTATATACGGTATTGGCCAGGGCAGCGAGTTAATTCTACGCTTGGCACCAAAACAATGTCCTGGAGATCATTTACATCCCGAGAGGACAGACAGAACCTCGGTTCAATCTCTCATCCAAAACAAAGTAGGAGAGAGGCCATTATATTTGCAAGATATTGGAGCACAAGCAAGCTTTTCAAGATGAAAAGGCTGCACTTTAACCACACTGGGAAGAACATTCCTGGAATAACCAGCATTTGACATGGAGAAAATTATTAATATAGATTTGGTGATGTATAACGAGGCAGACTTGATTAGGGAGCTTATGAAGAAGGAACCTTAGGGGGCAGTGACCTTAATATGAAAGAATTTACCCTGCAGTTTGAGGGAAAGAAGCTGGAATCAGATGTTACAGTATTACAATTGAGTCAAGTTAACGACAAAGGTGAGTGAGGACCTAGCCAGAGTTGATTGAGAGGGAAGACAGTGGAGCAGCAATGTAAGAATTTCTGGGGCTAACTTAGGATGAATTCTTTTTATGCCTCTCAGAAAGAACATACTGAGGGGAGAATGAAGCTATCACGCTGACAAGGCAAGTCAGGCACAGCATAAAAGCAAAAGGATACAGTATGAAGGTGGTTATTGGGAAGTCTTTAAAAACCAGTGAAGAACTAAAAAAAACAATAAATGGAGAGATGAAATGTGAGGGTAAGCTAGCTAGTTACATAAAAGAAGATCGCAAGAGCTTTTTCAGACATATAAAAACCTAACAAAGAAGCACGAGTGGACGTCAGACTGCTGGAAATGAAGCTGGGCAAGAATGTAATAGGGAACAAAGAAACTGTGAAGGAACTGAATACTTTGCATCAATCTTCATGATTCAAGACACCAGTACAACAAAACTTCAGGGGAGTCGGGGGCAGAGGTGAATTTAGTGGCCATCATGAAGGAGAAAGTGCTGGGGAAGCTGAAAGATCTGAAGTGTATCAATCTGGATGGACGATACCAGAGTTATGAAGGAGACAGCTGAGCAGATTGTGCAGGCATTGGTGGTGATCTTTTAGGAATCACTAAAGGGGAAAAGGAGTGGGAAGAATCCTCAAGTGATTTATATAAAAATTAGTGTTCCACACAATTTGAATGTAGACCAACAAGGAAGCAAGTCCTGCCAGATAAAGTTCAGTGAGGTTGGGTAAGTGGAGCAGAGCATTTGGAGAAGTGATCTTAATATCATTAAGTTTAAAGGTACTAAGATTTGCTAGAATGTTACCAAAAAGTGAGAACAATTCACTACATTTTTTCTTAAAAAGTACAGAAGATCAAGACGAGAAAATGAGGACTGCAGATGTTAGAGATCAGAATCGAGAGTGTGGCGCTGGAAAAGCACAAAATCAGGCAGGATACAACAAGCAGCTGCATCTTGGATCCTGCCTGATCTGCTGTTCTTCTTAGCACCACACACAACGAGAGAAGAACAGGAGGAGATTTGATAAAAGTGCTGAAAAGATATAGTTTTTTCCCCTGTCTCCACTAACAGAAGGACTGGAAATTAGATGACTTGGATTTAAGTAACTGCAAAAAAAAATTAACATTTTACTTTTAGACAATGAGATATTTTGAGCAGGAATGCACAAAAAGGGGATGGTGGAAGTGGATTCAACAGTAATGTTAAAAAAAAGCTAGCCAGATAAATACATAAAGTAAACCAAAAGAAGAAAAGTTAGGAATACAGGAAGAGAGCAGGGGACTGGGATTAATTATAAACCTCTCCACAGGCAGAATGGGCCAAAAGGCCATCTTTTCTGTGGTACATCATTAGAGACCAAAAGCATTCAGTTCAATTGTATGTTGGGTTGGAACTATGCTATTTAGAAAAAAGAATTGCTATGCGAGATTCTGATCTGTTCTTTAAATTTATGCTGTTTGCATCTCTCAGTTTGCATCTTATGTCTTTTTGCATGTGATGAATAAACAGTAGGAATGCTTTTGAATATTCATATAATTTGCTTTACTGTATTACAGACAAGAAAAGCAGATATGATCATTCTAATCTTAGTTTCTGTCATTAGTCCTAAGAGATAGAGCAGAATTAGTACATTCAATCCATCATATCTGCTATGCCATTCGATCATGGCTGATATTTTTCTCAACTATGTTCTCCTGTCTTCTCCCCATAACCCTTGATCCCCATACGAATCAAGGACTTATGTAAGTCGTAAGTACATTCAACAATTTTGCCACAGAAGGCTGTGGAGGCCATGATTTCCATGGATGCACATCCCTCAAACTGAAGAAAGTCGTCATCACAATCCTAATGGTATTCTCTTCTTCCTGAGATTGTGCTCTCTCATTCGAGTTTCTCCTACTAGTGGAAACATCATCTCCACATCCACGTTATCCAGGCATCTCAGCCATCTCTAATTTTGAATGAGATCCTCATATCCTCCTAAACTCCATCAAGTAGGGTCAAGAGTCCTCAAATGACAAGCCCCTCACTCCGCAGTATCATTCTTGTAAATATCCTCAGGACTCTCTCCAAAATGAGCACATCCAACCCACAATATGGGACTCAAAAATCTGAACGTTCACATTATAAACATAGTCTGGCCACAGCCTTATACAGCCTCAGCAATACATGATGCAAAAACAAAGTAGTCAAGAACTGAATGGGCTTTGCCACTTTAATAGTAACACTCTTGGCAGTAGCTCCCAATAACTCGAACTAGAGGAACATCTTAAGAAATATTTGATAAATGCCCATTTTCATGTTGTTTAAAGCTGACCTGTATAACTATTTTCAGTGCTTTCACTTTTTGATCTGTAGCCCATGCGTCTTTTAGTGACTGATTTAATTCTTCAATCCTGTTTATGTAATCCTGCTGTGTCAAGTTTAACAGCTCTTTCTGAGATCCCTGGTAGAAGAAAGAATAGTAATTAAGAATAAAATATAGTTAGTTAAAAAAACCTGCAAACAAGATGTTGAAAGCATCAGTAACAAACTTGGGCCAAATTATACCAGTGCAGTTAATTTCAAATTCCATGCTGTTTCGACCCAAAGTATGAAAATGTAAACCTATTTACATGGTGCATTTGCAAACTAAAAGAACAGTAACAGGAAAAAAAAGGGAGTGTCAAATTATCAGAGTAGACAAAAACTAAACCAAATATAAAAAGAGTTACATTTGTACATTCAAGATATTCTAACAAGAATTGCACTTTTTCTGATTACTTATACAAAAGGTGTGTCTCCATTCTTAAAAACTGATTTTCACGTGAAATCCACACAGCCAAGCAACTGCCAGTAATCTTCTTTATACACAAACAAACATTCAGTATATTGTTATTATTCAAGGGCTTCTCCATTTTGAGAAACTATATTTATTCAATATAAAATTTTTGTAGATTTTAAACTTAAACTGTTGAGTAAACATTGCATATCATGCTAACTTTAGTCAGACGTTGCTATGTAATTAGCCACAGGGATACCCCACAAGGGATCAATAAACATCCGTTAGACAGGGATGAGGGCAGAGCAGTAGATGTGATCTATATAGACTGCAGTAAGGTGTTCAACAAGGTTCCCTATGGGAGACTGGTGAGCAAGGTTAGATCTCACAGAATACAGGGAGAACTAGCCACTTGGATACAGAACTGGATCAAAGGTAGAAGATAGAGCATGGTGATGGAGGGTTGTTTTTCAGACTGGAGGCCTGTGACTTGTGGAGTGCTACAAGGATTGGTGTTGGGTCCACTTCGTTTCGTCATTTATGCTCACATCCAAATAATTTACATAAGTATAGTTAG
Source organism: Chiloscyllium plagiosum (assembly GCF_004010195.1). NCBI lineage: Eukaryota > Metazoa > Chordata > Chondrichthyes > Orectolobiformes > Hemiscylliidae > Chiloscyllium > Chiloscyllium plagiosum. The sequence continues at coordinate 58,338,107 of NC_057730.1, read as the reverse complement.
TAAGTTTGCAAATGACATCAAAATTGGAGGTGTAGTGGACAGCAAAGGAGGTTATCTCAGATTACAACAGGATTTTGACCAGATGGGCCATAGCCTGAGGAGTGACAGATGGAGTATAATTCAGATGAATGTGAGGTGCTGCATTTTGAGAAAGCAAATCTTAGCAGGACTTATGCACTTAATGGTAAGGTCGTAGGGAGTGTTGCTGAACAAAGAGACCTTGGAGTGCAGGTAGATAGGATAGTGAAGAAGGTGCTTGATATTCTTTCCTTTATTGGTCAGAGTATGGAGATCAGGAGTTGGGAGGTCATCTTGCGGCTGTACAGGACATTAGTTTGGCTACTTTTGGAATACTGCATGCAATTCTGGTCTCCCGCCTATAGGAAGAATGTTGTGAAACTTGAAAGGGCTCAGAAAAGATTTACAAGGGTGTTGTCAGGGTTGGAGGATTTGAGCTACAGGGAGAGGTTGAACAGGCTGGGGTTGTTTTCCTTGGAGCGTCGGAGGCTGAGGGGTGACCTTATAGAGGTTTACAAAATCATGAGGGGTATGGATAGAATAGATAGACAAAGTCGTTTCCGAGGACTAGAGGGTATAGGTTTAGGGTGAGAGGGATAAGATATAAAAGAGACGTAAGGGGCAACTTTTTCATGCAGAGGGTGGTACGTGTATGGAATGAGCTGCCAGAGGAAGTGTTGGAGGCTAGTACAATTGCAACATTTAAAAGACATTTGAATGGGTATACGAATAGGAAGGGTTTGGAGTGATATGGGCCGGGTGCTGGCAGGTGCGACTAGATTGGGCTGGGATATCTGGTTGGGTTGGACTGGACTGAAGGGTCTGTTTCCATGCAGTACATCTCTAATGACTGTATAAGTAGTCCTATAGATTGAAGGGCTCACACTTCAACAAACATGGGACAATGCTAGGAGATGACAACTGCAATGGGGATTGAACCCAAGTTATTGGTGTTATTCTGTACCACATTCTAACCAACGAAACTAAACCAACTCAATCATCAATTGACCTGGTCAAAGTTAGACCTTCAACCCAAGAGAAACAACTGGATCAGGATTTTATTTACAATTTGTAGTTGGTTTGAATTTATTCAAGTTGTTCAGCCAGTCGACTTTCAGACAATAACAAACTCCTGTCGAAAGCACATTGAACATCATATTTTCTGACATATAACAGAAACTAGGACACTACACACTGATTCCATGGTGAAAGAGGCAGAAACGTGCAAACATTTAAGATATATTCAGATACACACTTACGCTGCCGAGGCATATAAAGTCATAGGTCAAGTGCTAGAAAATGAGATTAGAGTAGTTAGGTGATTGAGTCGACGCTAGTCAAAAGCAAAGAACGAAGAACAGTACAGCACAGAACCAGGGGCCTTTGGTCTACAAAGACTGTACCAACACATGATGACTTTCTAAACGAAAAAGCTTTTGCCTCTACACATGCCACACCCCTCTATTCCCTGCCAAGATGCTTCTTCAACATTACTATTGTATCTGCTTGCACCAACTTCTCTGGCAGCACATTCCAGGCACTGAACACCATGTAAAAAACTTGGCTCTCATCCTTAAATTTTGTCCCCTTTTACCTTAAACCTTGTCCCCTTTTACCTTAAACCTATGTCCCAAGTCAATAATATTGCTTTGGACCAAAGGGCCTTTTGTCTGAACTATGACTCAATTACATTCGCACACTTAGTGCAGCACCAATGTGCTATGTCAGAATGGCACCAACAATTTCTCACATATATCATCAAGAGAATGCCAAGGAAATGTGAAGTACAGTAGGTATAAAACTTTTTAAAAAAGAGTCAGGCCAACTACTCCATTCCTGGTAAAAAGAGCTTATGCTTGAAGTGTCGACTCTTCTGCTCCTCAGATGCTGCTTGACCAGCTGTGCTTTTCCAGCACCACACTTTTTGACCCCAAAGTACTGATTGCTCAATTTGATTATGGAACCCTATGATTACAATGATTCAATAAAAACTACTGGCTTTTTATCAAATGTTCATTTGGGAGACTGCTCAAGTTCTTTTCATGGAAAGCTAAATAATTTTACCCTAAATAATTAACAACTGGTTTACAAGATAATAACTCAATTTCTGGATCATGTATCCCATGGCTACATAAGGAGGTCTGGTTACACTAGGTGGCAATTAATTACAAAGACAATTATCTTATTTCGTGTTGAGGAATTAAAAGCACATTAACAAACTGAAATAATCACAGACCATTCAGTAATTCTCAACGACATTGCTCAGTGACTCAGAACTACATAAGCACCGGAGCCAGTTAATGCTTTCCTCTTGCATTTCATTTCCCTTTTCTTGACCACTAAGGGTTCATCACCTTTTAGGAGGACTCTTTTCAGTAACCTATTTGCACGTCTCACTCTCTTGCCCACGTTTTACGCTCTTCCCTTTAAATCTTGAAGGTGGCAAATTACCCCAGATTTTGACATCTAACAGGGTGTCACAGATTTTGTAAATAATTGAACCTGAGGATCAATCTAATTAAAAGACTAGGATGTGGGAATAGAAATAACTGCAGCCAATTTTGCAGATTATGCTAAATTAGGTGGGAAAATAAGTATGAAGTAATGAAGAAACAAGAAATATATGAATGAATATCGATAGGCCAATATTTTGGCAGACTAAGTAATTCCAAATTGCCTAAGATAAATATGACATTATCCATTTTAACTGGAACAAAAAGCAAATTATCTAAATGGAGAGAAGCTTCAGGGCAGAGGAATCTGGGTGTCCTTATGTATGAGTCACAAAACTAGATGCAGGTAATCATAGATGCAGAGAAGCAGGACATTTGGCCCATCAAGGAGAAAGTGAGGACCGCAGATGCTGGAGATCAGCTGGTCAGGCAGCATCCTGAGGAAGGGCTTATGCCCGAAACATCGATTCTCCTGCTCCTCGGATGCTGCCTGGCATTTTTCAACTCTGGTCTCCAGCATCTGCAGTCCTCACTTTCTCCTAGGCTGTCAAGGGGCCAAGCCTGCTTTACACATGCATCTTCAGCTTTCATTTAGTCCACATTCAGGATTGGCACACTTACCCAAACTTTATATGTCACTGGACCTGATCATGCCTCTTACCCATGCAGGGCCATTATCGTGGTTCCTATACCACTTCATCTCCTGAAGTAAACTCTCTCTCTCTCTCCCACTTGCCTGTCTTCAAGTGTTTGGCTAGTGCTTTCTGCCAGACTATTGGATAATGGATGATAAGGAGCTATATTTATATGTCGAACACCATTCAACTTCAGAAATTACTCAAAATCTCTGATGGTAAATGATGGCCCATTATCTGACCAATACTAGATTAGAGTGGTGCTGGAAAAGCACAGCAGTTCAGGCAGCATCCGAGGAGCAGGAAAATCGACATTTCAGGCAAAAGCCCTTCATCAGGAATAGAGGCAGAGTGTCTGCAGGGTGGAGAGATAAATGAGAGGAGGTTGGGGGTGGGGAGAAATTAGCATAGAATACAATAGGTGAGTGGGGTTGGGGATGAAGAGGATAGGTCAGAGAATAGGGTGGAGTGAGATAGACAGGTAGGACAAGTCATGGGGAGAGTGCAGAGCTGGAAGTTGGGAACTGGGGTGAGGTGGGGGGAAATGAGGAAACTGGTGAAGTCCACATTGATGCCCTGGGGTTGAAGTATTCTGAGGCGGAAGATAAGACGTTCTTCCTCCAGGCGTCGGGTGGTGAGGGAACGGCAGTGGAGGCGGCCCAGGACCTCCATGTCTTTGGCAGAGTGGGAGAGGGGAGTTGAAATGTTGGGCCACAGGGCGGTGTGGTTAATTGGTGCAGATGTCCCAGAGATGTTCCCTAAAGCGCCAGTCTCCCCAATGTAGAGGGGGCTGCATCCCGAGCAACGGATACAACAAATAATATTGGTGGACATGGAAGGCTCCTTTGGGACATTGGATGGAGGTGAGGGAGGAGGTGTGGGCACTGATTTTGCAATTCCTGCGGTGGCAGGGAAAGGTGCCAGGATGGGAGGGTGGGGGGAGGGGGGGGGACGTGGGTCTTTGCGGAAGGCGGAAAGGGGTGGAGAAGGAAATATATCCCTGATGGTGGGGTCCGTTTGGAGGTGGCGGACCCCCCCCTCCAACCGTAACAAGGACAGAACGCCGCCGCCCCCCCCTCCCGGTGTTCACCTTCCACCCTACCAACCTTCGCATAAAGACACCCCACTCTGACCAATACTATTAAAAGTCTGTATATTGCAAAAGATGAGAGCTACCTTTCTATCTTCATCACCCTTGTTTGACAAAACAACTCTACTGCATGTCCAGCCATTTGTGGATACCGACAATGACTAAGATCATTAAGTCCACAAAAGGACATGCATAACTGAGTCCAGGATTTATCTAGTTATTTGCACAGAAGTGGGGGAGCTGCTGACAGTAATTTTTGGCCTTGTTGGCACTCTGGTAATGCAACTATGTCAGCATCCAATCCTGGCCACAAGGCTTAACCTCTTGCCAATGTCTTCATTTTAGAAACTTCTGGACAACTATGGTAGAGGTCAGCTTGGAACAACAGCGTGGGGGGGAAGCAAGTCCCAGAGCAGCACAACTTACCTTGGCGCAGCCGAGTGTTAGTGCAGTGGGACAAATGTTGGACTGGCACAGGCAGTCAGGCCATGTGCTGAACTGCTGCTAATTGAAATTCTTTACCAGACTGTAATGTCAATCCTTTATGTTATAACTATGTAATTTCTAACTTTTTATTAAAAGACACTGAGTAATGCTATTACATTTCCTTTTATCCCTCTTTTGTATCTAAGATTTGTACCTAGGTACTTGTACCTAAGATGTCACCATTAAAGGCAGCCATTGTAAAAACTTTTCACTCTACTCCTGTACTGGAATACATGTGACAATAAAAGATATTCTAAATTCATTCTTGCTCCCCATAACATGCCATCCTCTACTGTGATCTGGTCTAAGTCCAAAAAGGTTTCAATTCTGGTTTCAACAGCCCTTTGATATCCCTCATCACCACTAGCTGTTTCAGATTTGCCAGGACAGGATCTTTCTGCATCCAAAGTCTGATATTATCAGCTGTGACTGAAAGTAAGTGTGTCCAGAAAATTCAAAACCATTACAGATTCTTCCAGTGGCAGTACCACTGGTACCAGCAGGGAGGTGGTTCAATTCTGGACTGAGTTACCAATCAACTGTGCAGGTCCTTTCGTGGGCTTAATGATCTTAGTCATTGTGGATGTCTACAAATGGCTGGACATGAAGTAGAATTCTGTATCTGTATTTGTGACTTGGCCTCCAGGATAGCGTTCCAACTTAGATACACACTTAGTATTAGAGGTCATCTCTGAACTCTGTCCGAGCTGAGGGCAGCAATGCACGGTCCACTAATTGGACCTTACAGAGGTTAAGAACTTACATCCATAAAAGATATTCCAGAATCCAAATATGACTGCTAAACCTTCTGTACCTGGGTGTATTTACACTCTGCATTAGCCAAAGTTCGGCATACATATGCTATTGGGTGTTCCACTCCATTGTGCCAGCTATGAGCTAATATTAACCTGATGCTGTAGGGGGAGGCATCGTATGTCAATACCAGACCTCACATGGGATCATAACGTACGAACACCTTCGAGGATGGTAGCTGTTTCTTCATTTCCTTGAAAGCTATCACTTGGCTACGTGACCATTTCCAACTCTGACCATTAAGAGTTAAAGCAAAGGTGCCAGGAAGGGGGCCAGGTTATGTATGAACTTTCCATAATAGTTCATCAGCTCAAGGAAAGATCAAAGCTCTGGAGCTTGTGACCCAGGGCATCTTTGATCACTCTCACTATCTTCCAATGGGTGTAAACTGATCTCAACTATTCTGTAGCCCAAGTAAATCACTTGGGTGCCTGGATTACATTTTCCCTTTTGAGGAGAAATCGAGAGAAATGTCTTAAGGTCTATATCCAAGTTTGTTAAGTGCTCAAAGTTTGTGAGAAGATTTGTAGCTCGGGTGCTCGTTGCTGTGGTTCTGTTCGCCGAGCTGGAAGTTTTTGTTGCAAACGTTTCGTCCCCTGTCTAGGTGACATCATCAGTGCTCGGGAGCCTCCTGTGAAGCGCTTCTGGTGTTTCCTCCGGCATTTATAGTGGCCTGTCCTTGCCGCTTCCGGTTGTCAGTTTCAGCTGTCCGCTGTAGTGGCCGGTATATTGGGTCCAGGTCTATGCGTTTGTTGATAGAGTTTGTGGATGAGTGCCAAGCTTCTAGGAATTCCCTGGCTGTTCTTTGTTTCGCTTGCCCTGTAATGGTAGTGTTGTCCCAGTCAAATTCATGTTGCTTCTCGTCTGCGTGTGTGGCTACTAGGGATAGCTGGTCGTGTCGTTTCGTAGCTAGTTGATGTTCATGGATGGTGGTATAGTGGACAGTGAAAAATCTTATCTAAGAGTACAGTGGGACATTGATCAGATGGGCCAATATGCTGAGGAGTGGAAAATTGAGTTTAACTTACCAAAATGCAACACCTTGCATTTATCTAAGACAAACCAGGGCAAACCTTGCAAAGTTAATGGTAGCGCCCTGGGGAGTCTAGTCAAACAGAGAGCTAGGGGTTTAGGTACATAGTTCCTTGAAAGTGATGTCACGGGTAGACAGGGTGGTGAAGAAGGCATTTGGCATGCTTGCTGTACCCTCACGTCTCGGAATGGGAGTTGGTTGTCCTTTTCTTCCTCTCTCGTGAATCGGATTCCTGTGAGTGTGGAGTTGATGATCCGGTGTGTGTTCTCTATTTCCGTGTTTTTAATGATTACAAAGGTGTCATCAACGTATCTGACCCAGAGTTTGGGTTGAATTTGTGGTAAGACTGTTTGTTCTAACCTTTGCTCTTTGTTAAGTGCTCTTTATTGGTCTTATCTGTTATTAGCATGTCATCCAGATAAATGGCAACCTGGGGTAGATCTTGTAAAATGTTCTCCACCATCTGTTGAAAAATTGCACAGGCTTACAATACCCCAAAGGCACCCTCATATTGGCACAAATCCTCATGGGTATTTATTGTAGAATACTTCTGGGAACCTTCATCCAACTGCAAGTATGCAGGTCCAGCTTCTGAATGACAGCCTGCCGCCTCCCCCGCTAGCTTTGAGTGAAAATCCTCAATTCGAGGCATTGGGTATTTATCCAGCTGCAAAACACACTTCACAATTTGTTTACATCACTATGAAGGCGAACCGACCCATCGAGCTTCACAATCCACATGACCAGCTCTGCCTAATCTACAAACTGGACTGGTTTGATGATTCCTTGCTCTGCAGCCTTCAGATTTCTGCCATTACTTTTACCTTTAAAGCAAATGGCTCTGGGCAGGCCTTGCAGAACCGTGCAATTGCTGCCTGGTCAACATACAAGGAGACCTTGGCTCATTTGATAGTGTCTAAGTCGTTCTGAAAAACTTCTAGGTATTTAATTAGGACTTCACTCAGGCAGCCATTTTCTAATACAAAAATATTGAGCCAATCAAGGTGAATCTTTCCCAACCAATTTCACCCTATCAAGCTTGGGCCCGAGCTTTTTACAGCCAACAGTAACTGAACCAGCTGCTTCTCATAAGAGACTGGAACCAAAGTTATACCCTTAATCTGTAAATGCTCCCCAGTATAGGTTCTCAGTTCAGCTGAGATCTTGTGCAAAATTAATGGTTGAGTCCAGAGTGAATTTTATTAAAGCCCTATTCTGCAAATCACTGAAATGACTGTGCTGGTATCGACCTCCACTAGAACCTGTTGACTATTTAACCCAACATTTATTTTGATTGGCTCCAATTTGAGTGTTGCTAAGCAATTTAACTGTTCCAAACCACATGTAGATGGACTTGCCAGGGTTTGCACTATCCTGGATACTGGTCCGAGTTATCTTATTCAATTTAGGTCTCGTAGGACTTCTTCTATTCAAGTCTGCATACTAGCAACTAAAATGACTAGCTGGCCCAGGTCCTGAGGGAAATTTTAACCATTTGACCAAGGCTTGGATTTGTTTTGGGATTTTACTATGGGTTGACCTCGAGTCCCTTTGTTCAGGACAGGTCCGAAATGAGGCTGTACAATTGCCTTCACTCAAGTGGCATTTCCCCTGCTCAGTTGCACTGACAAGGATATCCTGCAACTCATCTGCTCCACTTGTCGCATTTTCCAACAACAATGCCAGCTGTACTGCCTGCTTGAAGTCTAACTGGGCTACAGCTAGGAGATGGTTACTTCATCAATCCCTTGCTTCTCAGATTGCTCAGTAAAACCATTAGTGTCAGAATTAGAGGCAGTTTGGGATTGTAATATTCTTTAACAAAATTCCTCAACTCTTGCAAGGTTTTACCATCTAGTGCCTCAGCAAAAGTTAAGCTGCTAATAACTGAAAAAGTTGCAGGTCCGTAAGCTGTCAAGAGAATTACTTGTTGCTTTTTATTTGCTTGGAAATAAAAACATATATTTTCCACATACAGGGCCCAGTCTTTCATAGCAGCATTGAAGGAGTCAAACTTCCCAAGTAATGGCATGATAGTAGACATGCTTAAACCAACTCAAAGAAATTCACATGCAGCAAATATCCTTGGGAGCATGCTTTTCTCTCATTGCCACTGAAATAAACTCCACAGAGACCGGTATCCTGTCACCAAGTCACCCTTTATTTACACATGGAGAACCAACTCTCAAGAGTGAACAGGATATCTGACACTCTGCTCGCACCCATTAGCCAGGGCTCACTGACTGGACTAGGTTAGCAGCCCCAAACAGGAAACTCGTTCCATGAGGTCCACCTCGCTGACTTTGTTACAATCACTTCACTTTCTAAAGGCTTTGGTGCTGGAAATTGCAGTGAATACAATTTGACAGTTATCTCCATAGGAGAATTCAGACTTGTGTGAACAGGAAGTAACCTTTCATCCCCTTCAACAATCAATCAATTTCAAAAATCCTTGCCAAGACATTGAGTTTGAACATCAGTCAGTTAGAACTGCTAGTTTAGTGTCAAACCATGTACAGAAATCAAAAATAAGAGAGATAAAATAATAATTTGTTTTTGTTTCACATTTCCAGCATCCCATGGTTTCATTTTTATAGCCTGTGTCTTGACCCATTAGTACTTTCATATCACAGAACTTCAATACTCCAAGAAAACCTTCAGTGATCCAGAAAACCCAAGTAAAAGAAAGTCAAATAAATGAAATGTTCTTCAGAAGAAAAGGTCAGGAATGGACAGAAATACAAAAAAAAACAAATTAATAAAAAGGCATTCGCTTTTTACAAGGGTAGACAAAAATTAACACCTGCAGGAAACAAATGCTTCTATGAGTTAATTTTAAGTGCCAGAGAGATTCTTTCAGTGATTAAAATAATATTACCAGTACAAATTTGCTTCCACAGTAATGGTCAAGGATTTACTTTCTCTGGTGGTCTATTTTGCCAATACTGTACTGTCACTTCATGCCCTTTCAGGTGTTTGAATAACAAAGTTTCGTGGCAGTATATTAGAGAGCTTCCAGAGGAGTGAGCACCTTAACCAGTAACTTCCTGATTTCTGTCTTTAACTACATAACTCCAGTCACGGAAAGTGCCAGAATTCATATTTAGCAAGGACAAACTGCCTCACCATTTTTATAAACTGCAAAACTCAAAATAACTTTTAATTTGAAAAGTGGGATTGCAACTAAAACATTTTTAACAGTTGATGTTCTCAAAAATAAATAAACGAGAGAGTAATGTCACAAAAATTCTAATACTCAATGTAAATCATATACTTTGGGGCAAACATTAAAAGCAGCTACTTAATTTTGTGTTGTTATCTTACAATCATATCAGTGCTGCTCCCTACTGAAATGCAAAAGAACAGCAGGCATCAGGACAATGAAGAATCCTTTTAGGCAACTAGCAGTCTACAATTCCGAACACAGGTAAATCAGGAGAATGACAATAGTATCAAAAATGTAATTAACAAACTTAATTCCTCAATGTTACAAGTCAGGCTATTTCCTAGCAAACTAACCTTTACAACTCATTTGATTTCAAACATTGCCAAATAGGTGAGATATCAAGTTTGGTGCTGTTTATATTTCTTAATGTCCCATAGTTGCACGTTCCTGCAGAAACTACATTATACAGGAAAAAGTAAACTACAACTCTTCAAGTATGTAAATCATACATGCATAAAACATTTACTGAGAGAAAATTCAAGAGAGCTGTGCAGGTAAAGTAAATTCTACAGTAGTTCATCTGAATGAAAATACTTCAATGCTTATGGTGACAAACAGGAATAAGAAAAAGCACTCAAATGCTGAATTAAATAAAACATTAACAAATGAGGCCTGTGATCTGTGCATCTAATACACTACAGTGATATGGAGTCATAGAGATGTACAGCATGGAAACAGACCCTTCGGTCCAACCCTTCCATGCCGACCAGATATCCCAACCCAATCTAGTCCCATTTGCCAGCACCCGGCCCATATCCCTCCAAACCCTTCCTATTCATATACCCATCCAAATGCCTCTCAAATGTTGCAAATGTACCAGCCTCCACCACTTCCTCTGGTAGGTTATTCCATACATACGTACCACCCTCTGCGTGAAAAAGTTGCCCCTTAGGTCTCTTTTATATCTTTCCCCTCTCACCCTAAACCTATGCCCTCTAGTTATGGACTCCCCGACCCCAGGGAAAAGACTTTGTCTATTTATCCTATACATTCCCCTCATAATTATGTAAACCTCTACAAGCTCACCCCTCAGCCTCCAATACTCCAGGGAAAACAGCCCCAGCCTGTTCAGCCTCTCCTGGTAGCTCAGATCCTACAACTCTGGCAACATCCTTGTAAATCTTTTCTGAACCCTTTCAAGTTTCACAACATCTTTCTGATAGGAAGGAGACCAGAACTGCACACGATATTCCAACAGTGGCCTAACCAATGTCCTGTACAGCCGCAACATGACCTCCCAACTCCTGTACTCAATACTCTGACCAATAAAGAAAAGCATACCATACGCCGCCTTCACTATCCTATCTACCTCCAACTCCACTTTCAAGGAGCTATGAACCTGCACTCCAAGGTCTCTTTGTTCAGCAACTCTCCCTAGGACCTTACCATTAAGTGTATAAGTCCTGCTAAGATTTGCTTTCCCAAAATGCAGCACCTTGCATTTATCTGAATTAAACTCCATCTGCCACTTCTCACCCCATTGGCCCATCTGATCCAGATCCTGTTGTAATCTGAGGTAAGCCTCTTCGCTGTCTACTATACCTCCAATTTTGGTGTCATCTGCAATCTTACTAACTGTACCTCTTATGCTCGCATCCAAATCATTTATGTAAATGACAAAAAGTAGAGGACCCAGCACCGATCCTTGTGGCACTCCACTGGTCACAGGCCTCCAGTCTGAAAAACAACCCTCCACCACCACCCTCTGACTTCTACCTTTGAGCCAGTTCTGTATCCAAATGGCTAGTTCTCCCTGTATTCCATGAGATCTAACCTTGCTAATCAGTCTCCCAAGGGGCACTCATTTCTCATAAACAAATAATAAAAAGAATGAAGCAGCAGCAACTGGACAAGTGTATCTTAGGGAGAAACAACCAGCAATAGGCATTATTAAGGGAAGGCTGCAAGGAAAGAAAACATAAGGAAGAAAAAGATCAATGCTGGACAACTCAAAAATTGAAGGAAGACACAGGAAAATTAAGAGACTGGCAGAGCATAAAGTGGTATGGAGAAGTCTATGAGCCAAGAACCTGCCTTTGGGCAGGACACCTGATGATGAAAACTTCAAAGTACCTAAAACTTGTAAGCATTTTTCATTCCTAAAACATAGTTGGGTTCCTTTCCTGATGTTAAATAGATTATGTAAATATTTATAGGAACACAGGAATAGGAGTAGACCATTCAGCCTCCTCAAGCCTGTTGCACCATTGAGAGATGGCTGATATTGTCTAAAATCTATATTCCTGCCTTTGACCCATATCCCTTAATACCTTTAATTAATTTTTGTTCATCAATCTCAGATTTAAAACGAACTGATCCAGTATCCGCTGCCATTTGCCTAAGAGAGTTCCAAACCCCGACCGCTCAGTGTAGGGATGTTTCCTAACATCTTTCCTGAACGGATGCTCAATTTATGACCCTTTTAATGATACGAGATGGCAAATTCCTCAATGTTGAGTTATATTAATTAGTTTACTTGCACAATGTTTTAATGAAAATACAGTATGCTCAACCACAACTGCTCTCTTCAACAGAACATAGAAGAATACAGTGCAGTACAGGCCCTTCGGCCCTCGATGTTGCACCGATCTAAGCCCACCTAAACTACACTAGCCCACTATCCTCCATATGCCTATCCAATGCCCGCTTAAATGCCCATAATGAGGGAGAGTCCACCACTGCTACTGGCAGGGCATTCCATGAACTCACGACTCGCTGAGTAAAGAACCTACCCCTAACATCTGTCCTATACCTACCACCCCTTAATTTAAAGCTATGCCCCCTTGTAATACCCGACTCCATACGTGGAAAAAGATTCTCACTGTCGACCCTATCTAAACCCCTAATCATCTTGTACACCTCTATCAAGTCACCCCTAAACCTTCTTTTCTCCAATGAAAACAACCCCAAGTGCCTCAGCCTCTCCT
>NC_057730.1:58288158-58325338 GCF_004010195.1 Chiloscyllium plagiosum | reverse complement strand
GTTGCGCTGATCCAAGCCCACCTAACCTACACTAGCCCACTATTCTCCATATGCCTATCCAATGCCCGCTTAAATGCTCATAATGAGGGAGAGTCCACCACTGCTATTGGCAGGGCATTCCATGAACTCACGGCTCGCTGAGTAAAGAACCTACCCCGAATATCTGTCCTATACCTACCCCCCTTAATTTAAAGCTATGCCACCTTGTAATAGCTGACTCCATACGAGGTAAAAGATTCTCACTGTCGACCCTATCTAAACCCCTAATCATCTTATACACCTCTATCAAGTCACCCCTAAACCTTCTTTTCTCCAATGAAAACAACCCCAAGTGCCTCAGCCTTTCCTCATACGATCTTTCTACCATACCAGGCAACATCCTGGTAAACCTCCTCTGCACCTGTTCCAGTGCCTCCACATCCTTCCTATAGTATGGCGACCAAAATTGCACACAATAAATCGATGGAGAAAGTCAGCAGATCAGGCAGCATCTGGAGAGGAAGTCGAGTCAGAATCAACGTTCAGGTTCATCAGACTTCAGACCCAAAACATTCACTATTTCTTTCTCCACAACCTGCTGAGTTTTTCCAGTAATTTCTGTTTTCGTTTTACATTTCCAGCATCCCGCAGCATTATTGTGTGTTTCTGGCCCATCTTGTGCTCCATTCGTAGTCTCATATCCCAGAACTTCAGTAATCCAAGAAAAATGGTAAAGTAAAATGTTCTTCAGAAAAAATGGCAATTAATTTCAAAAGTGGAATTATGCAACCTGCAGCCAGATTATTCGAGTCAACTTCTAGTCTTCAACACTATTTCTATTCAATTAATTAAATTACACTAGTTAACAGTCTTTACCCCCCCCCCTTCCCTCGTCCGACAGGCAAATTCTTTGAGAAAATTCACATTTACCTCCTCCAGGTCATCCAACTCTTCTAAACGAGTCCTCACTTTTTCTGAAACAGCAGATCCAGGACTTGTGGCTTTACCTATGATCAAATATAGCCAAGAATTAAATTTATACAACTAGACTATAGAATCATTGATTTGTCACAGTACAGAAGGCGGCCACTGTATCTGCACTGGCTCTTTAAATGAACAAAGCACCCACTGCCATTCTCCTCTTCTCCATGTAGGTTGCACATTCGCATTTTCCAGAAAGTGCCTCCATTCTAACTTGAATACACAATTGAATCTGGTGCTACCACATTCTCAGACAGTATATTCCAACTAAAGGTTTTCCAATAAAAAAAACCATGCTCCCTTTGCCAATTATCTTTAAACTATGCCCTTCTGATCTCAATCCTTCCCATCATAGTTCTCCCTATCTACTGTCTAGACTCATGGTTTGAACACCTCTACCATATCAAATCTCATCTCAATCATCTATTTTCTTTTAAGGAAAGCAACCTTAATTTCTGTATTCTCTGCAGAAGTGAAATTCTCACATGACTGGAACCAATGCCTTCTTTAATTCGTTCACATCTTCCTAACATAATGCACTCAGAACTGAAAACAACACTCCAGTTGAAGCTGAACCAGCTTTTTTTTTTAAAAAATAACTGTTTTGTAGTCGAGATCTATTGATAAAGCCCAAAATTCTGCACATTTTGTTAAATACTCCCTCAACTTGCATATTTTTTGCATGTATACTTCCACGTCCTGCAATACCTGCCTGAAAGAAGCAGAGTTAATAATTCAGGTAGGTCAATAATATTTCAAATAGAATTCTAATTCAGGGACCTGAAAAGGTCATTGATCTGAAAAGTCAATGATTTCAATTCACAGACGCTACCTGAACAGTGCCATTTTTAACTTTTCAAATTTGCAGAATCTACACACCAGGTCCTTCTACTCCTACAGCCCTTTGAGAATTGTGCCCAGAATGGTAGAACTGCTATGGGGCAGAAAGAGGCCATTCAGCCCATCCTCATCATTTGGACTTGGTGCTGTTTTCCTGCTTTCTCTATAAAGCAGCACATTGAAAGATTACTTAAGTACAAATAAACAATGCTCTCAAATGCCTTAATTAAAACGTGCTTCCACCAAGCTTCCAGGTGGTACATTCCAAACACGGACCACTGTGTGAAGAGCTTTTTTTCCCCCTTCAGCTGATACACTTCTTTGCAAATTAAACAGTTAACTCATCTCAATCTTCCTGCAGCTATAAATCAATTCACAGTTCTTTGCATTAAAATTCATCTGCTCCTTGTCTGTATATTCTATGAATGAATGTCTTTTATTTTGAAGCTCTACTGTACTTGCCTCGAAAGTTCACAAATACTGTAAGTCTTCTATTGTTCATAAGCTTTGAAATGGCACCCTGTAAACCAAGGTCTAGCTCATTAATATAAAAATGAATCAGGAAATACAAGTGCCCCAAATCTAACCCTAGGGGCAACAACTTTCTGCAGTTCAAGAACATTAACGAACCATGACTTCACAGCTGGTCAGTCAATCTTGTATCAATGTTGCTAATGCCCTTTTACACCATGAGTTCTAATTTTGTTCATGCGTCAGTTGTGCTATATCAAGTTCTTTTGGAATTCATGTACACCATACCAGCAGCATAACCCTCACATGGGCTCTGAAATCTGCAGTCGTCTGATGTATTTAAATAAATAATGGTCACTTGATCTTGTTATAAAGCCAAATGGCTGGTCTATATACTACCTACACTATAATACATTTGGCACGGGCAGCCTGTTTTGTTTTAAAGCTTCACAGGAGTGGGCAAGAGGCTTACTCTCAAGGGTGTCACACCAGTATAATAGTATCACACACCCTTCAGTGATAAAACCACCATTTGCTTCCTACCTGCCTACTGTAAAAAAACCTAACCATATCACCCTCCACCCTAATCTGGCCAAATCCTTCCCAAACAGTACCATGGACCCACCTCACTCATCCACTGTCCTCCCTCAAAGCCACAGTGCACATTCAAGCTCTTGCCACTGCCAGACAGAATACCAGGTAGTTCCAGAGGATGGGGCTTCTTTCTATTGAAGGGCAGAGGTCCCACATTCCAACCAGCATTGCTCGTTTCTTAAACTTTTTTTTGGAACAAGCATGTTGTTTACAAACCCCCATTGTTCTGGCACCAATCCTGAATCTACTAATAAAACTAAAAGAGAAATAAAGTGAATATTTTGAGTCCAGTGACCCTTTACAGTTTTGGATTATTCTGACAGGTCAATGGACTCAATGTTCCATTTCTCTCTCTACAAATGCTGCCAGACCTGCAAAGCTTCTCCAGCACTCATTGTTTCAACTGCCTAGCATCCATAATTCTTTAAAGAATCAATCCACTTGTACATTAAAAATTCTCAATATGCCCACTCTCGAGCATCTAAGACAGAGGTTCAAAGTCGTACGAGAGAAAAAGATTCCTCCTCCTCTCTGCCCTAAAATGACGATCTCCGATTTTAAAACTGTGCACTTTAGTTCTGGTCTGATCCAGAAGAAAACATTCTTAACAGTTCCACCTTGTCAACATCATTCAGGATCTTATATACTCCAAATCAAGATACTCCTTGCTCTTTTTATACTATTGTTTACAAGCTCTGTCTATCCAACCTTCCTTTGCAAGACAATGCACTAATTCCAGGTAATCAAGGAAATTTCCTCTGAACTGTCAACACTTTACATCCTCCCTCAATTAAGGATTCCAAAACAGTCAACAATATTCAGCATTAGTGAGACCTATCTCAATGTATAACAGCCTTGCTTTCACGTTCCTCTCCTAACAAAGGCTAGCATTATATGAGCCTTTTTACTCTCTGTACCTCTGTACTAACTTTACGACTTGAATGAAACACCTTGATCTGAAAGCACCTGGGAATTCTGCAGTTATTCTCTCCTTAAGTAAAGAAGTTGGGGAAAAAAAAACCAAACTTGATGAAAATTAAGAAACTGGAGTATGAAAATCATGATAATTAGAAATGTGAAAACAGCAAGAGCTTCTACACATAGTTAAAAAGGAAGAGACTTAATAAAAGGGAGTGGTAGGGAGAGAGGACAGGGTATTAATATTAGATAACAAGACTGAAAGATTACAGGCATTGCCTTGGCACTTACCACTTCTAGGCTTGCTACTTCATTCACGTTAAGAACAGAAAGCAGATCCAATAACACCTCCTCACTATCCATCCCACCTAATCCTCTGAGCCATCTCTTGACCTTCTTCACTAATGAAAACAGCCTCAAGTCCCTCAGTCTTTGCTTGTAAGACCTTCCCTCCATACCAGGCAACATCCTTTCCAAAACTTTCACATCCCTCCTATTACGCGGCGACCAGAACTGTACGCAATATTCCAAGTGCGGTTCCACCAGAGTTTTGTACAGCTGCAACATGACCTCATGGCTCCGAAACCCAATCCCTCTCCCAATAAAAGCTAACACATCGTAGACCTTCTTAACAACCCTATCAACCTGGGTGACAACTTTCAGAGACCTATGCACATGGACACCGAGATCTCTGTGCTCATCCACACCACCAAGAATCTTACTATTAGCCCAGTACTCTGCATTCCTGTTGCTCCTTTCAAAGTGAATAACCTCACACGTTTCCACATTAAACTCCATTTGCCACCTCTCAGCCCAGCTCTGCAGCTTATTTATGTCCTCTGTAACCAGAGACACCCTTCTGCACTGTCCAGAACTCCACCGACCTTAGTGTGATCCGCAAATTTACTAACCCATACTTCTATGCTGTCATCCAGGTCATTTATGAAAATGCCAAAGAGCAGTGGCCCCAAAACAGATCCTTGTGGTAAACCACTAATTCATCCTGGAGTTCAGTTACATTTCCCATCAACCACAACCCCCTGTCTTCTTACAGCTGGCTCCAGGACATCTCTGCAGGAGTTCCTCAGGGTAGGATCCTCGACCCAACCATCTTCAGCTGCTACATCAACGACCGTTCCTCGGTCATAAGGTCTGAAGTGGGGAGGTTTGCCGATGATAGTGTTCAGCACCATTCGTGACTCCTTAGCTACTGAAACAGTGGTCAAATGCAACAAGATCTGCAATATCCAGGCTTGGGCTGACAAATGGCAAGTAACATTCACACCACAAATGCCAGACAATGACCATCAACAATGAGACACTAACCACCACCCCATGACATTCTAACGGTATTACCATCATTGAATCCCCCACTGTCAACATCTTTAGGGTTAACAGTAACCAGAAACTCCACTGGACTCACGACACAAACACAGTGGCTACAAGAGCAGGTCAGAGACTAGGGATACTGTGGCGAGTAATTCACCGCCTGACACCCCAAAGTCTATCCACCATCTACAAGGTACAAGTCAGGAGTGTGATGGAATACTCCCCACTTGCCTGGATGAGTGCAGCTCCAACAACACAAGAAGCTGGACACCATCCAGGACAATGCAACCCACTTGATTGGCATCATATCCATTCCCTTCACCACCAACACTCAGTAGCAGCAGCATCTACAAGATGCAGAAATTCACCAAAGATCCTTAGACAGCACCTTCCAAACCCATGACCACTTCCATCTAGAAGGAAGGAGGTCAGCAGATACATGGGAACACCACGACCTGCAAGTTCCCCTCCAAGCCACTCACCACCCTGACTTAGAAATATACCACCGTTCCTTCAGTGTCGCTGGTCAAAATCCTGGAATTCCCTCCCTAAGGGCATTGTGGGTCAACCACAGCAGGTGGACTGCAGCAATTCAATAAGGCAGCTCATCACCACCTTCTCAAGGGCAAATAGGGATGGGCTATCAATGCTAGCCAGCCAGTGACACTATAGTCCCACAAGTGAATAAAAAACAAATTCTGATCCAAACTGCTAAATCACCCTCAATCCCATGCCTCAGTTTTTGCTGGAATAGCCTATTGTGGGGAACATTTGAAACACCTTACGGAAAACCATGTACATTACATCAACTGATTTACCCTCATCCACCTGTTTGGTCACCATCTCAAAGAACTCTAAGGTTTGTGAGACAAGTGTGCATTCAGCAGTGTCAGTGAAATGGGCCCAGCAGTGAAGAGTTGGCACCGAGAAAATGCGACAAATCCTACTTTGGTGGGTCCGGCACAGGCAGCAGCACAGGTGGAGGTCGCCCCAGAGGCCAGTGCCGCATGTACTGGATCGGAAAGACCAATATTCTGAACTTTTCACTTCTTCATTTTTCTAACGTATTGCCAAGACCCACAATGCTGGACTATTTATTTCTTGACTTTTCTAACTGTTGTTTCCTAAAACTGTGACCTCTCATATCCATAAGTGAGGTATCTTTGTACGCAAGATGGCACTATAATGTAATAACTGTAAACTTTTCACTGTACTCATCTGAGTACACATGACAATAAAAGCTCATTCAATTCAATTCCTTTCTTGTGAGATTATGGAAGATCCTGTCAAAGGATTGCCTTAACAAAATGTTGCCAACAGTCTTCAATGATAACATGACAGAATCCTTGGAGGTCAAATCAGGAGTGAAGCAGGGATGTGTCATCACCCTCAGCTCTTTCGCTCTCTTTATCATCACCATTCTTTATCTTGTCAAGAAGAAGCTTCTCAGCGATGCAGACATTGTCTACGGGACGGACAGAAAACTTTTCAAGTAGTAAACACCAACAACCGCAACAGAAGCTTCTTCATGCAAATGACAATGTTTCTGAGAGAGCGGCAACGACAATCTTCAAGCCTCATTAATGCCTTCTCAGAAGCATTTTGAGAATTAGTCTCAAATTCAACTAGACTCAAATCCTGAAGTGCGGGGGAGGGGGCGCTCTTACCTGATAAACCTGTTCGACTTATTTGAGGTGGTAATGAGCAAGTTAGACAAATGAGAGCCTGTGGAGGTAATCTGTGTGGATTTCAAAAAGGCTTCAGACAAGGTGTCGTGCAGAAGGCTGCCTACTAACATATAGCCCATAGTGAGAGGGGCAAGGTACTGGCAATGGATAGAGGACTGGCTGATTGGCAGAAAGAGGGGATAAAAGGGTCTTTTTCAGGATGTCAACCAGTGACTGGCGCAGTTTCTCAGGAATCAGTGCTAGGACCACAATTATTTGCATTATACATTAATGAACAGGCCAAAAGAACTGAGGACATTGCTATTAAGATTGCAAACGACAAAGATTGGTGGAGGAACAGGTAATGTTGAGGAAACAGGGAGGCTGCAGGAGGACTTAGACAAATGAGAAGAGTGGGCTAAGAAATGGCAAGTGGATTACAATGTGGGAAAGTGTGAGGTTGCGTGCTTTAGGAGGAAGAAGAGGGGCACAGACTATTTTCTAAATGGGGAAAGGCTTCAGAATCTAAAACACAAAGGGACTTGGGAATCCTTGTTGAGGATTCTCTCAAGGTTAACATGCAGGTTCAGTTGGCAGTTAGGAAGGCAAATGCAATGTTAGTATTAATTTCAACAGGGCTAGAGTACAAGGATAATGATGGACAGTACCCTCCTGGTATTCACCTTCCACCCACCAACCTCTACATACATTGCAACATCCTCTGCCACCTACAAACGGACCCCACCATCAGAGATATATTTCTCTCCCCGCTTTCTGTAGAGACCGTGCCCTCCACAACAACCTAGTCAGGTCAACGCCCCCCCCCACCAACCCACCCAGACCTCCCAGCACCTTCCCCTGCCACTGCAGGAATTGCAAAAACCTGCGCCCGCATCTCCCCCAAGTCCAAGGTCCTAAAGGAGCCTTCCACATGCAAAGTTTCACCTAGCCTTCCACACGTCATTCACTGTATCCATTGCTCCCGGTGCTGTCTCCTCTATGTTAGGGAGATAGGACACCTACTCACAAGAGCATTTCAGAGAACATCTCCGGGACACCCGCACCAACCAACCTCACCACCACATGGTTGAACACTTCAACTCCCCCTCTGCAAAGGACATGCATGTCCTGGGCCTCCTCCATCGCCGCTCCCTCACCACCAGACACCTGGAGGAAGAACACATCTTCCACCTCAGGACCCTTGAACTTCAGGGCATCAATGTGGATTTCAGCATTTTCCTCATTTCCCCCCCGGTGGAGGCTGGTACAATTACAACATTTAAAAGGTTGTTGTGGTTCTGTTCGCTGAGCTGGAAGTTTTTGTTGCAAACGTTTCGTCCCCTGGCTAGGCGACATCATCATTGCTTGGGAGCCTTCTGCGAAGCGCTTCTTTGATGTTTCCTCCGGTGTTTATAGTGGTCTGTCCCTGCCGCTTCCGGTTATCAGTTTCAGCTGTTCGCTGTAGTGGTTGGTATATAGGGTCCAGGTCGATGTGTTTGCTGATGGAGTTTGTGGACGAATGCCATGCCTCTAGGAATTCCCTGGCTGTTCTCTATCTGGCTTGCCCTATGATAGTAGTGTTGTCCCAGTCGAATTCATGTTGCTTGTTGTCTGCGTGTGTGGCTACTAAGGATAGCTGGTCGTGTCGTTTCGTGGCTAGTTGATGTTCATGGATGTGGATTGTTAGCTGTCTTCCTGTTTGTCCTATATAGAGTTTTGTGCAGTATAAACACTATATAGGACAAACAGGAAGACAGCTAACAATCCGCATACATGAACATCAACTAGCCACGAAATGACATGACCAGCTATCCTTAGTAGCCACACACGCAGACAACAAGCAACATGAATTCGACTGGGACAACACTACTATCATAGGGCAAGCCAGACAGAGAACAGCCAGGGAATTCCTAGAGGCATGGCATTCATCCACAAACTCCATCAACATTTATCTAGGATGACCGTCATTCTGCCTTTATCTGCTGGTAGTATGATTATGTTCTTATCGTTTCTTAGTGATTTCAGTGCTTCCCTCTCCTTGGTGTTGAGGTTATGTGTTTGTCTTTTCCTTATTATCATAGGTACGACAGTTTGTCTCACTGTTTGTTGTGTCTCTTCTGTCAGTCCATTGTTCCTGAGTGTGCATTCTAGTGCTGCTAGGTCAAAGAAGCGCTTCGCAGGAGGCTCCCAAGCACTGATGATGTCGCCTAGCCAGGGGACGAAACGTTTGCAACAAAAACTTCCAGCTCGGCGAACAGAACCACAACAACGAGCACCCGAGCTACAAATCTTCGCACAAACTTTGAACAGTTCCAACCTTCCAGCTCAGCACCACCCCCATGACTTGTCCATCTTCCTTCCCACCGACCCACTCCACCCTACCCTTCAACCTATCACTTTACCCCCATCTCCATCCACCTATTGCACACTCAGCTACCTTCCCCCCAGCCCCATTCCCCTGCCATTTACCTCTCCACCCCTGAGGCTCCCAGCCTCATTCCTGATTAAGGGCTTTTGCTCGAAATGTCAATGCTCCTGATCCTCTAATGTTGCCTGACCTGCTGTGCTTTTCCAGCACTACACTCTTGACGCTGATCTCCAGCATCTGCAGTCCTCACTTTCTCCTACAAGTGTAATGATGTACGGCTGAGCCTGTATAAGGTTCTTGTCAGACCACATTTGGAATATTGTGAGCAGTTTCAGGCCCCTTATCTAGGAAGGATGTATTGGTCTCAGAGGATGTTTATAAGAATGATCTGGAGGATGTAAGGCTTGTCATATGAGGAGCGGTTGAGGACTTTGGTTCTATACTATGGAGTTTTAGAGGGTCGATGGGGGGGATCTGATTGAAACTTACAGAATGCTGAGAGAAAGTGAAGACTGCAGATGCTGGAGATCAGAATCAAAAAGTATGGCGCTGGAAAAGCATAGCCGATCAGGCAGCACCCGAGGAGCAGGACAGTTGACATTTCAAGCATAAGTTCTTCATCAGGAATGTGGGAGAGGGCTGAGAGATAAATGGGAAGCGGCGCGGTGGGGGAGGGGAGGTAGCTGGAAATGCAATAGGTAGATGGAGGTTGGGGTGGGGGGGTGATGGTAATCAGTTGGAGAGGAGGGTGGAACAGATAGGTGGGAAAGATGATGGACAGGTAGGACAGTTCAAGAGGGCGGTGCTGAGTTGGAGGGTTGGATCTGAAATAAGATGGGGGGAGAGGAGATGAGGAATGTGGTGAAATCCACACTGATCCGTTGTGGTTGGAGAGCCCCAAGGCGGAAAACGAGGTGTTATTCCTCTAGTTGTCGGTTGGCTAGAATCTGGCAGTGGAGGTGGCCCATAACTTGCACGTACTTGGTGGAGTGGGAGGGGCAGTTGAAGTGAAGTGGTCAGCCACAGGACAGCGGGGTTGTTCAGTGCATGTGTCTCAGAGATGTTCTCCGAAATGTTCCACAAGTCACAAGTTCCCAAGGTAGAGGAGACCACATTGGGAGCAATGGACAGTAGATGACATATGTGGAGATGCAAGTAAATCTCTGTCGGATGTGGAAGGACCCTTTGGGGCCTTGGATGGAGTTTGGGAGGGGGTAGGCGCAGGTTTTACACTTCACTTCCTGCAATGGCAGGGGAAGGTGTCGGGAATGGGGTTTGAGCTGGTGGGGGGGCATGGACCTAACGAGAATAATCTCTGTTGAACACAGATAGGGGTGGGAGGGAAATATATCCCTGGTGATTGGATCTGTTTGCACGTGGCAGAAATGGCAAATGATGATGCACTGTATCCAGAGGATGATTGGTTGGAAGGTGGGGATCAAGGGGGTTTTGTCCTTGTTGCGATTGGAGGGGTGGGGTTCAAGGGCAGAGAAGTGGGAAGTGGAGATGTGCTGGAAGGCAACATTGTCCACATGGCAGGGGAAATTGTGGTCCTTTAAGGAGGAGGCCATCTGGGATTTTCTATGGTGGAACTGGTCCTCCTGGGAGCTGATGTGATGGAAGTGGAGGAATTGGAGTAAGGAATAGTGTTTTCACAGGAGAGGGTGTGGGAGGCAGTGTAGTCCAGATAAGCTGTGGGAGTCAATGGATTTGAAGTAGGATGTCAGTGTTGAGTCGGTCACTGGAAATGGAGATGGAGAGGTCCAGAAAAGGGAGGGAGGTGTCCGAGATGGCCCAAGTGAACTCGAGGTCAGGGTGGTAGATGTTCGCCAAGTTGATGAACTGTTCAACCTCTTTGTTGGAGCACAAGGTGGCACTGATACATTGATCGATGTAGCGGAGGAAAAGGTATCGAATGGTGCAGGTGTAGCTGCAGAAGATGGACTGTTCCATATACCCTAACAGGCAGGCATAACTGGAACCCATGGATACCCCTTTGCCATGTACACAACAAAGAATACTGGGAGGCCTGGATAGAGTGGATATGGAGAAGGTGTTTCCAAAAGTGGGACAGACTGGAATCCAAGGACAAAGCTTTAGAGTTTAAGGGATAACCTTTCAGAACTGAGCTACAGATGAATTTCTTCATCCAGAGGATGGTTAATCTATGGAACTCATTGTTGGACAGGGCTATGGAGGTCAAATCATTGGTGGTATTTAAGACAGTCATAAATGGGTTCTTGATTGGTTAGGGGGTTGAGTATTATAGGAAGAAAGCAGGAGAATGAAGTTGAGAAACATATCAGCCACAACAACTTGATTTAATTCTACTCCAACCCTTATGATCAGAGTGTATCGCCTCCAGACTTCCACAACCCTGCCAAATTGTGAAAGTTTTGACTGAAGGTGAAAGTCATACATTTCACTGAAGCAAACATATTCCTTACCTTTCTCAGATCCCAGAAATAAATTCTGTAAAATAAATGCATAAAAAGTCAGAATTATTCCTAAAATATGCAAGAATTCTATCCTACAGTAGAAAACAAAACATGCATCATTCAGTTCCATGTGTTTTGACTGCCTGCATTCAAATATTATAAACTTAACAGTCTTTGTGGAAACAATGAATATTTGTGATTACTGCACA
Source organism: Chiloscyllium plagiosum (assembly GCF_004010195.1). NCBI lineage: Eukaryota > Metazoa > Chordata > Chondrichthyes > Orectolobiformes > Hemiscylliidae > Chiloscyllium > Chiloscyllium plagiosum. Next base: position 58,313,544 of record NC_057730.1, on the reverse strand, counting down.
ACTGACACCTTTTATTCCCAAATGTTCCTTCCTAATTTCACTCGTAAAAGCTATAAACTCTCAAACAGACTATTACATGGTACAAGTACCATAACAGCAAAGTTGAGACACAATGGCAAGTAATTTCAACATGCAATTTACAAAGCAGTATGCAACTGTATCATATTATGAAAATAAACCACAAACCATCTTGAACATTCACGTTTTTCACAGTCACTCTGGTTACTTGTGATTCATTCGAATCTCTTAGATATTTGGATTGCATACTAGAAACTGTTGGATCATAAATTCTGAACTACAATTACTACATTCAGTTATACATGTCAGAACACAAAAACATCTGGACATTCTGACAGTATACTCTTACAATTAAATCTTTAAAATATTATAAAAGAACCAAGTACAAGTGTAGCCAGTCACTTGAGCCTGCTCCACCACTCAATATGATCACAGTTGATCTGATCTTAACCTCAACTCCACATTCCTGCATTTGTCTGATAACCTTTCATCCCTTGATAATCATAGAAACCCGATGGAAGCAGACCATTAGGTCCATCGACTCCATACCCACCCTATCCCTGTAACCCTGGATGTTCCATGGCTAATCCACTAACCCGACATGTTTGGACTGTGGGAGAAACCAGAGTACCTGGAGGAAACCCATGTCGACAGAGGAAGAACATGCAAATTCAACACAGACAGACAGTCACCCGAAGGCAGAATCAAACCCAATTCCCTGGCACTATGAGGAAGCAGTGCTAACCACTGAGCCACCATGTCCCCTGTATCAAGAATTTACCTCTGCCATAAGAATATTTAAAAATTCTGCACCGATATCTTTTCAGCAATGCAATTTCAGAGACACTCAACTGTCTGACAGGAAGCAAAAACTGTTTTAAATGGGCATGGTCTTTTTTATTAAATTATGACCTCTAGGTCTACATCCTCCCACAAGGGGAAACAGCTTTTCAAGATCAAGTCCCCTCAAGATCTTAGAGGCTTCAATTAAGTCACCTCTGACTTTTCTAAGAAGTCTAGAGGACACAACCTAAGGAGTCAACCTAAGACAATCTGTTCTTCAAAGTGTTATTCGAGGAAACCTTCTCTGAACTGCTTCCAACACATTAATATCCTTCTCAAAGTATGGTGACCAGTACAGTACACTGTACTCCAAATGCACTCACACTAAAGCCCTTTTTAAGTGAAGCATAATTTCACGAATCCTGCATTCAATTCTCCTCTCAATCATCACAACATTCTATTGAGCTTTCCTGATGAGTTGCATACCTGCATACTGTCCTTTTGTGATTCATCCACTACGATATCCAGATGTCTCTGCATCTCACAGCTCTGCAACCTTACACCATTTGGGTAACATTTCTTTTTATTCTTTCAGCCAAAATGAAAAGTTTCATACTTACCTGCATTGTATTCTATTTGCCAGGTCTTTTCCCACTCACTTAGCCTGTCTATGTCCCTTTGTAGGCTCCTTATGTCCTCCTCACAACTCACTTTCCTACCTGTCTTTGTGTCATTAAACAATAGAAGAGTTAGGACCTGAGTGTCAGGTCCTGTGGCACACCACTCATGACATCCTGCATCTCACACATTATCAAGTTTGTTTAAACACTGTCAAGCTAAAGGCAATTGTCCAAATTGTTTCCTCAGAATTAGATTTTGAGGTAGAAGAATAAAACAATGCAATACCTTTGAATGCTGTTACATAATATTAAACATTTGAAGAACATGTAAAAATTTCTTACAATGGAAAGTTTTTCTGTAGTCGTGTACCGTGTAAGTATATAGGTGCGTTTTCCAGACCATGGCTCAAAGTCACTCCCAACTGCTGTGTCCTCTGCTTTGTCACGTTGTTTCTTACCAGGATCCTGGGTAATAACACAGAAATGAATCTGTCAATGCAAGTTAACAACCTTCGACTTTTATAACGTCTGTATATTATAATCCAATCCTTATCAAGGTTGAGCCTTAACAAGGAAAGTAGGTCAAATGAAAATGCTGTAGAGACCAAAGGGGACAGTTAGACCAGTTGATTGGATGCTGAAAAATGTATTGCTGGAAAAGCGCAGCAGGTCAGACAGCATCCAAGGAGCAGGAGAATCAACATTTTGGGCATATGCCCTTCTTCAGGTCAGCTCTGATCTCCAGCATCTGCAGTCCTCACTTTCTCCCAGTTGATTAGATGGTTAGCTTGTGGCTAGGATCAGCATTTACAGTACAGGTTCAGTCCTGTTTTGGCTGTGGCAGACTTAGGACCTGCCTCAATTACTTCAAAGTGAACGACTTTTTGAAAACAGTAAAGGTAGACAAACCTTTATCTGAAATCCCAAAATCCAAAAACTTCCAAAGTCTAAATGGTTTCTGTGTGACATTTTTATCTCATTAAGCATAAGGGACCGTCAGAGAATACAAGAGGATATAGATAGACTGGAGAGTTGGGCGGAAAAGTGGCAGATGGTTTACAATCCAGACAAATGTGAGGTGATGCATTTAGGCAAGACTAATTCCAGAGTAAATTATACAATGAACGGAAGAGCCTTGGGAAAAGTTGCTATGCAGAGAGATCTGGGAGTGCAGGGGACGCTTTGGAGAGGGTGCAGAGAAGGTTTACGAGGATGTTGCCTGGTATGGAAGGTGCTAGCTATGAAGAGAGGTTGAGTAGATTAGGTTTGATTTCCTTAGGAAAAAGGAGATTGAGGGGGGACCTAATTGAGGTCTACAAGATCATGAAGGGTATAGACAGGGTGGATAGAGACAAGCTTTTTCCCAGGGTGAAGGATTCAATAACGAGAGGTCACGCTTTCAAGGTGAGAGGTGGAAAGTTTAAGGGGGATACACGAGGCAAGTACTTCACACAGAGGGTGGTGGGCATTTGGAACGTGTTGCCAGCAGAGGTGGTGGAGGCAGGCACGGTAGATTCATTTAAGATGCGCCTGGACAGATGCATGAGTAGGTGGAGAGTAGAGGGATACAGATGCTTAAAAATTGACCGACAGGTTTAGACAGTACACTTGGATCGACTCAGGCTTGGAGGGCCGAAGGGCCTGTTCCTGGGCTGTAAATTTTCTTTGTTCTTTGGCTGTTTGGCGTGCAGTTAACTCAACTCCACACCCAATCGATGCATGTCACTCAGATGCGACATGGCAGGGGATGGCCCAGCTCTGGCAGGCCTGAATTCTGTCTCAGAGCCCACTACTCACCGTGAGTCTGCTGCTCAGTAAGATTTTTTTGAAATTTCATTGTTGAACTGGCACTTAATCTGAAAATTTGAAAAATTCCAAATTCCGAAAACCAGTTGGTCCCAAGCGTCTCCGATAAAGGATTGTGTACCTGTACAAGTGTAATTCCATTAATCCCAAAACCACTTTATAAATTGCATTGAAAAGAAAACAGCTTTTGTCTGGTATCTAAAATAAACCCTACTAGCGCAACTAAAGCATCACACAAAATACACTCAGAATCTTTGAATACAACACCTCAGTCGGATTAAGCCACTGGGACGTCAACTGTTCGACTGCTACTTTGTGCGGCCATTACATACTTGAGTTTACATGTACTCAGCCTCTTCAGGGTTTATCCCAACATTTCTGGTATAGGAGAAACACCGACTCTTCACTCTAATTGAACCTATCTCATCATACATCCATCCCTTTTCAGCTGCACTGATCTACCAACCTTATTCCAGAACTGCTCAAAATGCCAAGAAAATAGAAACTCAATCTTCATCTTTAAGTTACCGATTCTCCTTGAAGATTAAATAAACTCCAGAAGTCATAAAATAATCTAAGATAAACAAGAAAACCTATTAATGGTGCACTAAAACACATTAAAGTTAGGCCTCCAAACAATTTTGAAACAAATCACTACAGCTACAGAAATATTTACAATTATTAACTGTAGACACTAAACTGACAGATAACCGATGGTGCAGCACAATGGCTCAATGATTAGCACTGTCAACTCATCACCGTCAGAGACCCAGGTTTGATTCCAGCCTTGGGTGACTGCCTATGTGGAATTTGCACATTTTCCCCACGTCAGCATGGGTTACCTCTGGCTTTCTCCACAGTCCAGGGATGTGCAGGCTAGGTGGATTAGCTATGGGAAATGCAGGGTTACAGGGATTAGGTAGAGGGGTGAGTCGGCCCCACCAACTTTATTATTTAGTAGTTTGAACTCAAAATTTCAAATAGAAGTATTCAAAGGAGAAAATGAATACTCCCGATTTACTTTGAAAATGATTCATAACAAAAATGAACAGCAAGATTAAAAATTCATTAAGAACACAAATCAAATATCTGTAATTTGGGGGAACAGTATGCTGAGCTTATTTAAAAATCAAAAATGGAACGGCATAGTCAAGAAAGTTTGAAAATACCATGTTGGCATTGTTTTTTCCTGCTCCCATGACTGCAGACGTCAGAGGATCTGCTGTTGCAACAAACTGTGACAGAGGATCACTCCCATCCAGCATGCTGCTCAGAGGGTCCATCATCGAACTGGAGGATGAAGATGATGTAGAAGAAGTACTTCCTTTACGCACTATTTTCTTAGTCTTTGACTCAGTGACCTACAAGGAATGGTCAAATAAATGCATTATCTTTCTGTATTAACTCTCCTTGATACAACTCTGCAAGCTGTTGTGCCAATGTAAGATTCAGAGTTAGACAGCATGGAAACTGACCCTTTGGTCCAACTCGGCCAGTTGACCAGATATCCTAAATTAATCTAGTCCCACTTGCCCGCACTTGGCACAAATTCTCTAAACCCTTCCTTGTCATGTATCTATCCAGATGCCTCTTAAAGGTTGTAATTGTGCCAGCCTCCAACAGTTCCTCTGGAAGCTCATTCCATAACCACACACCCTTTGCATGAAAAAGTTGCCCATTTTCCCCTCTCACACTAAACCTATGCCCTCTAGTTCTGGACTCCCCCACCCCAGGGAAAAGACCTTGTCTATTTATCATACCCATGCCCTCTTGATTTTATCAATCTCTATAAAAGTCATCCCTCAGCCTCCGACGCTCCAAGGAAAAATAGCCCCAGCCTATTCAGCCTCTCCCTATAGCTCAAACCTTCCAACCCTGGCAACTTCCTTGTAAGTTGAAAATGTGCTACTGGAAAAGCGCAGCAGGTCAGGCAGCATCCAAGGAGCAGGAGAATCGACGTTTCGGGCATGAGCCCTTCTTCACGAATCGATATTTTGGGCATGATTCCTAAAGAAGGGCTCATGCCCGAAACGTCGATTCTCCTGCTCCTGGGATGCTGCCTGACCTGCTGCGCATTTCCAGCAACACATTTTCAGCTCTGATCTCCAGCATCTGCAGTCCTCACTTTCTCCTAACATCCTTGTAAGGGTTCAGAAAAGATTTTCAAGTTTCACAACATCTTTCCTTTAGGAGAGACACTAGAATTGCACACAATATTCCAAAAGTGGCCTAACTAATGTCCTGTACAGCTGCAAAATGACCTCTCAACTTAGACCAATATAGGAAAGCATACTAAACGCCTTCTTCACTATATTATTTATCGGAGACTCCACTTTCAAGGAACTATGAAGCTGCACTCCAAAATATTTGTTCAACACCACTCCCTAGGACCTTACCATTAAAGTGTACAAGTCCTGCCCTGAGTTATCTTTCCAAAATGTAGTACGTCACATTGATCTAAATTCCTCAGCCCATCTGATCAAGATTCTGTTATACTCTGAGGGAATCTTCTTCACTGCCCACGACACCTCCAATTTTGGAGTCATCTGCAAACTTACTAACTATACCTCCTATGTTCGCATCCAAATCATTTATATAAAAAAGTGACAAAAGGCAGTGGACACAACACCGATCCTTGTAGTAGACCACTAGTCACAGGCCTTCAATCTGAAAAGCAACCCTCCACCACCACCACCACCCTCTTTCTTCTATCTTTGAGTCAGTTCTGTATCCAAATGGCTATTCTCCCTTCGATTGGCATTTTCATCAAATACAAAAAAAAAATTGTATTTCGCCTGCATTTGAAATCTTAACCAAAATATTTTCAAAGTCTCTTCTTGTCCACCCTCAGCTCACTGAAAGTTTATCTTTCTTGACTCCATGGCTTTACAACTTGTCCACCAAATCTTGCCTCATCACAACAATCCCAGCTTCTCCAGCCAATTCATGGAACAACACTCCCTCATCTCTTCGACCCCCTCTCCTTTGCGACTTATTCACCGCACCACCCACAGTGAAAGTCTATATGCACTTCAAGTACACTGCTTTCATCCATCCTCTCTCTCACATCAAAGTACAAAGTCAGAAACACAATTTGCCTATAACAAAATCAGTACCACCCAAAGTGGCTGTTAATGCTTTCAGATTGTTTCAAATAGTTTCCCAACCAGCAGGATTAAAATGACTGGCCTGCAGTTGCCAGGGCTTATATTTCTCGGCTTAAATGAACAAAATGGCAACATTTACAATCCTTCAGTCCTCTGACACCACATCAAAACCTAAAAAATTATAAGATTGTTGCCAGAATCGCCATAATTTATACCATTCCTTCCTTCAGCAATCTAGGAATTATTTCCTCCAGATGAATTTTCACTTTCACTACTGTCAGCTTTTCTAACATGTCCTCTATCTTATTCAGTACTCCAAAACTGCTTAATTTAATCTTAGAATTGGCAAAGTCCTCTTCCTTGGTAAACAACAAGGCAATGCATTCATGCAGCATTCAGTCAGCAGTCCTCTGTCTCTCCCAATCAATCTTCATTTCGGTCCCCAACTGACCCTTACTGCTCTTCTACTAACCCGATTACTGTCAGTATATTGAGCTTCCCTTTGCTGTTAGTACAGGTATAGAATGATGACTGCTCCTTTAATGCTCTTACTGCACTTTGCACTTCATTATATAATTTATTCTTCAACTGCCATCAGTCATACACTGCCTTTTTCAGCTTCATCCAACTCAAATGCCTTTAACCCTTTGTGGAAATGTACTTGGACTACAGGATCACAAACACAACACAGAAATGGTTCAATGTGACAATGCCATCTTGTCTTTTCAGCCTAATAGTCAACTTGACTTGACTATCAATGATCTTATTTTTTTTTAAAAAAAAAGGAGACAGAGCAATGTTACTGAGAAACGCACTGTAATAAGTTTCAGAGGATGGAAGTCACCAAATTCGAGAGGTACAGCCTCGAAGCAGCACGACTTTAACTCTGCTTTGTAATTCCTGTCTCTGGAGTGCCTTCAAGTAAAAAACAAACAGAAAATGAAATCAGATTTACAGTTTTGAGCAGATGCCATCTTTAGCACACGTTCTTTTTCGTCACATCTCACCACCATATCCTCGAGGCCAAGCTAATCGAAATCAAAAAGACAAGATCTGTCGGGGTACTGGGGGTCTGCAGGGTCAATGGAATAAAATTAAATTCAACACTAACTTTCAAACATAAAACCATTCAGAACACCACATTCCCAGCAGAGGCTCCTGAGCATGCCCATGACAACTACTGGATGAACAATGAGGGAGTGACATTATGGAGTAGTTGCCCAGGTAGCTTAAGTACAGAATGCAGCTCTTCGATAAGAACATTTTTAAATTCTATACAATCAGTAATCAAGGAGCATCACTACAAATAAATTAAACCACTTGAACTCATGAGTTTCAAGAACACACGTCAACCTTTCAGTGAGGATTCACTGTGTAGATCAGACAAATAAAATTGGCAAAGATTGTCTGGAATATGATTTTTTTCAACAGTTTACAACTGCTTCCTAGAATAATATGTTGGGAAACCAACTAAGGACAAAGTTATTTTCAATCTAGTAATGAGGCAGAATGAGTTAGTACTCTAACTGTAAAGGATTTGCTGAGAAAGTGATCGCAACATATGGAATTTCATATTACATTGAACTCCAAAACATCTCGTTCAAAAAGAATTTTCAACAAACCAGTCACATTGGTATGAAGAGATATCTGACTAAGATTGACTGAGTAATTAAACTAAAAAAGGTATGCTACCAAATAACCAGTCAAAAAATGTTTAAAACATTCAACCAAACAACAAACTTTCAGTTGGAAATGTCCACTTTACTCGGGCTGTTTAAGACAGTGTTGGTGTACTTCCGATGCTAGAAAAGCAAGGCAGGTCTGCTTTAACTTTATTAAGATACACTGACTGAGAAATACTAAACTCTACATTTCAGCCATATACACAATTATTTCATTTCCCAAGGTGTGCCCACTGTATTTGGTGCCTCTTTTGGAGGACCAGAAAACATTTCCATCCTGAGCTGATCCCCCCGCAGAAATTCAACTTTAATAGCAATTGATCTGTGCTCCAAAGCATTAGTTGTTAATCAAGCTAAAGGAAATTCAAGATTGTTTATCTGTACAAGCATTCAGTGAATCTCATATCCTGATCCCCCAGTGTTTCATTAAAAACTTGCTTGACTAGCTTGGTTTTGGCTTTATAAGTTCCATCAGGGATCATCTTTGTGGGTGTACACCATGACTATAAAAAGGGGCTGGAGGCCCACTATCTGGTACCTCTGCATACCTCAAATTCTCTCTAAATGTGTAGTTTTTGTGAAACATTACTGAAAGAAATGACAATGGATGGGAAATGGCAAATATTCAAAGAGCAAATAGGCGGAAAGAGAATAATGGCTAAATACAAAAAAGGCATACAAAATGATAAGAGAAAACAATACGCTGGAGAACTGAGAACAGTTTGAAAGCAAGGAGGAGGGTGAGTTTGATTCAGAAGTGGAAAGTTGAGTATGAGTGTAAGCTTGCAAGAAACATAAGAACTGACTGTAAAGCTCCTATTATTACATAAACAGAAAAAGATTAGTGAAAACTAATGTAGGCATTTACATTCCAACAGGAGAATTAGTAAAAGACTGATAACTATATTCATACTTGTGTTCACACAAAGAGGTGGCAGGTGGGACTAGATTGGGTTGGGATATCTGGTCGGCATGGACAGCTTGGACCGAAGGGTCTATTTCCATGCTGTACATCTCTATGACTATGACTAAATGATAGGGTACACTGGATTTAATGGGAGGACAGAACTGAAGCCAATCTTTATTAGTAGAGAAATGGTGTTGGAGAAATTAATGGGTTTAAAGGCAAATAAATCCCCAGGTTCTGAATCTACATCCCAGAGTACACAAAGAAATGGCCCTAGAACCAGTGGATGCTTTGATGGTCATCTTCAATATTTCTTAAACTACTGTACAGTTCCTACAAATTGAAGGGTAGATAATGTAAACTGACTATTTTTTTTTGAAAAGAGGTAGGAAGCAAAGAGGGAATTATAGACCAGGGAGTCTTAGGTCAGTAGTGGGGAACATGCTAGAGTCCATTATCAAGGATTTTATATCAGAATACTTAGTGGTAGAATCAGACAGTCAGTATGGACTTAAAAATAAAAAAAATCACATTTGACAAATCTATTGGAATTCTTGAGGATTAGCTGGTAGAGTTAGTCAGAGGAGTCAATAGATGTGGTTCATTTGGACTTTTAGGAAGCTTCCGACAATTCCATTTAGAGATTAATGAGTAAAATTAACTCCCTACTCACAAGCGCACATACTTGAAGAGGTATACAAATTTGGTTAGCAGACAGGAAATAAATGGGTCTTTTTCTGAATAGCAGGCAGTGACCATTGGACCCCAGCTATTTACGATACCTGTTAATGATTTAGATGAGAGAACTAAATGTAATTGCAAAATTTGCAGAGGACATAAAGCTGGAGGAAGGGTGAGCTTAAAGGATGCAGGGGAGATTTTACAGTGTGATTTGGACAGGCTGAGTAAGTTGGCCAATGCATAATGTGGATAAGTGGGAGGTAATTCATTTTGGCAGCAAAACCAGAAAGGCAGATTATTTGGCTGTAAATGGAGAGAGCAGAAAATGGTCAATGAGACCTGGATGCACCAGTCACTGAGTTCAAGTGCACCAGGTCCAACGGGCAATACAGAAGGTAGACAGTACATTGGCCTGCATTGTGAGAAGATTAGCATACAAGAACAAGGATATCTCACTGCAATTACATTGGGCAATGCTGAGGTCACAACTGGAATATTGTGTGAAATTTCAGTCTCCTCATAGAATTTTTATAAGTTCCTAAACAGGATTAGACAGGTTAGATGAAGGATGGATATTCCTAACTGCGTGGGGATACAGAACCAGTGGCTACAGTTTAAGGATAAAGAGCAAACCATGTAGGACTGAAAACAGTGGAAATTTCTTCACCCAGAGAGTGACAAATCTGTGCAATTTATTACCACAGAAAGGGGTTGAAGTATGGTTTAAAGGACGAGGTACATATAGTTCAAGGCCAAAGGAATTAAGGAACAAGCTGGGGATTGGTGGGGGGTAGAGGAGGGTGAAAATTAGGGTATTGAGCATGTATATACTGATTGGTGGGCAGGTTCAAGGGGTCGAATGGCCTCCTCCTATTTTCTACATTTCTATGTTATAACAAATTGAACAACCGATGCTGGAAATCTAAAACAAAATTAGAATTTGCCAGAGAAACTCAGCAGGTCTGGCAGTATCTGTGGAGAGAAAAACAGAGTTCATGTTTCAAGTCCAGCAACGCTGCTTCAGTTCTGAATTTTTTTTGTTTTATTTTGTTTGACATATTTTATTAACTTGTCTTCTAGCTTGCTCATGGTCACTAAAATGTCCTTGTCACATTTGCTTGTATTCCTGGGTTGTCCTTATTAAACAATGCCCTGTCTTGCCTTCTGTAATAACTCAGGAACCCTGACAGGGAAGGAACATTGCTCATTGTTGAACACTAAAATAGAATCACTACCCATGGTATACATAAGCTAGGCCCAGGCCAGGACAGACCCATCCCAGAGGCTTTTTTAAAAATATCGAGAGATTCTCTTAACCTCGGTCCACTTTCTTGCATTTCCTAATTAACCTGTTCAAAGATGTTATCTCACACCTCTGCTGCAGGTGGGACGTAATCCAGTCCTCCTGATTCAGAGGCAGGGACATTACCATTGGACTAAATGAGCCTGTAGGTCCACTTTTTTTTAAAAAAATATCACCCTCAACCAAATCACTGTTGACTTTTTTGTTGTTTTAATCTATTAACCACCACTAGTAAATCGTATTGCTAACTAGAAATTTACATGCACAGCCTATTATAAGCAAATCAAATTGTTCAGAGATGTTAATACATATCTCTGAACTCGGTGTGACTTGAACTAGGCCTCTTGGCTCAGAGGTAGGAACAACAGCAATGCCCCACAAAAGTCATTTGTGTCGGTTTTAAAGTTACTTTAGTCTACTTGTTCAACACACTGTGACACAAACTCCAGAGCAGGTGGGACATGAACCTAGATCTAACTCAAAGATAGGGTTACTACCACCGCACCACAAGAGTCTGCACTGGAGCAGGCAGGACTTGAATTCAGGCCTCCTAGCTCACAAGTAGGAACACATGAACTGCACCACAAGAATCCATTGTCTGTTCTGTTTGTTCCCAAAGTCATGAAAAGATTTATTTCAACCAGTTTGTGAACTTTTTCCAGGGGCATATTTACTCCAAAGCTCACTGTTTGCGCTCAGTGTATTTTCTTGGCTTCCAACTTTATGCTTCATGGACTCAACTTTTTGCTCCTCATCTTCTGCACTCATTCAGCTTTTATATTTTCCAGTGGCCTTACCATACTCTAATTATAATAGTCAAAAGCTATCCGTTCACTACCCCCCCCCCCCTCCTGATAACATTAGCTTAAAATGTAAACAAAAAATGTTGCAGTCAACATTTAAAATTAACCATGAAATTCAGTGAATGACAATAAACTTCTTTCATGTCACGAGTTTTAATGGCTTTTATTAACGCACCCATTGTTATGTCATCACTTGAACACGAGCAAAATTAATCCATTTCAAGATCAACTTGGTAATTTTGGGAAAATTTGATGCCAACATAACAAGACTTTGGGTTCTTGCTGTACCACCATGAATATGTAACAATGAAATATGGCAAAGGTGGCAATGACAGGGTTATTTTGCCATTTTCCTTATTCAGAGAGAGGTTTTACAAAGGCACTGTCTGCTTCATTATATGATAGCTAGATTCAGTACCTATAGGGAGGGCCTCAACCGGGACCTCAGGTTCATGTAACATTACAGGTGACCACCACTGCACTATACGCGCGCACACACACACACAGATACTCCTACACACATGGACACATATATACACAGACACCCACACACACCCTTACGGACACACACACACCCACACGCACCCCCTCACAGACTTAAAACACTCTGCACTCTCTACACACACACACACTTTCTCACACTCACAACCCCCAACCCAGACAGATACACACACACACAGACCGACAAAGACCTACATGCACACATATTTTGTGGGGTGAATTTGTACTTGCAGGGTTACATTGTACTTTGCTCAAAAACTGCATGAATCCATGTAAAACTCATTATCTCACTTTTTAGATTAGAATCAATCTAAACATCATGGCATAGACAGAGAACACAGGGGGCTAACACCTTCAACATATTGTCCAGCTATCACCATTGTTAACAGCTAACCTGAGAATGTAACTTTTAAAAAAAAAAGGTTTTGTGATTTACACATGAAAGAAGTGAAACTATCACTGTATTCTAACAGATGAAAGGCTTAACAGAAAATCAATTTTTCAATGTATAATTTCAGTTACATCACACTGCAAATTTTTGCTATAAATTGTCTTATGATCGAGCCCTCCACAACCACCTGATGAAGGAGCGTCGCTCCGAAAACTAGTGCTTCCAATTAAACCTGTTGGACTATAGCCTGGTGTTGTGTGATTTTTAACTTTGCTTCATTATAATGTGGTTTAGCTCAATGGGACCAAAGGACACTGCCCTAAGAATAGCGCTGCCAGCTTTTGCAGTAATTTTATCTCTAAGCAAAAATTGCGCAGGGCAAATAGATATGAATTAATGGTGTGCTGTTCACAGACAGGCCCAGGCCCACTCTGGGAATAGCGACGGCGGCCAATCTTTCAAAAACAAACACAAGCAGCCACCTCTTACCACAACACAGCAGCCATCTTCCCAGTCACGTGCCACTACTCACGCACTCTGACCTATGAGCCCATTGGCGGGGCGGGGCGCGCCATTTTTTAGCCCATTGAAGCTCCGCCCTATCACGTCACCGTGACGTAACGCGCTTGGTGTCAGGGTCACGTACTGAGCAAGCGCAGTCTGAGTGGGAGGCGGAACAGCCAAGGTGGATGGCTCCTTTGTTCAATGTCCGTCTGTGAGACCTGTTATAACTGTCACTGACTGCACTATCTCACAAAGGGGGCCACCCCTGCAGTCAGGGGCGGGTTTGTAGGCCGGAGTCTGCTAAAGGACGCCTGCCATTTATGTGGTATAAATATTACTTGCTACTTGTCAACCTGCATATTGTCCAGACATTTGCATTTGAACATGGACTGTTTCAGTATCTGAAGAGTCACAAATGAACCTGAACATTGTGTAATCATTAGTGAACTCCCCACTTCTGACCTTATAATGGAGGGAAGGTCATTGATGAGGCAGCTAACAGTCCTGATGAAAGGCTTATGCATGAAACGTCAACTCTCCTGCTCCTCGGATGCCCGCCTGAGCTGCTGTATTTTGTTCCTGCCCCAGACTTTTTGACTCCGACTCTCCAGTATCTGTAATCCTCCCGCACACACCCTCTCACAGACTTCAACCCCTTTATACTCACACAGACTCTCAACTCCCCCAACACACACACACACACACACACACACACTTAAGTTTGTGGGGTGCATTTGAACTTGCAGAATTACATTTTACTTTGCTCAAAAACTGCATGAATCCATGTAAGATTCTGTAAATCTTTTTTAGATTAGAATCAGTCTGACCATTATGGCACAGGGAACGAACACCTTAAGTACATTATCTGGGCCGACATGACACCAATTTTTAAAGTTCACTTGAGAATGTAACTTTTAAAAACCGTTTTGCAATTTACATTATGAAAGAACTGAAACCAACATGGTCATTCTAAAAGATGAGAGACTTAAACAACCCAGGTCTTTTTCAATACATAATTTCAGTTACATCACACTGTAAACATTTGTTATAAATTCTGTGTCTTACAATCTTATTCTCCCACCTGATGAAGGAGCAGCGCTCCAAAAGCTAGTGCTTCCAATTAAACCTGTTGAACTATAACCCGTTGTTGTGTGATTTTTAACTTTGTACACCCCAGTCCAACACCGGCGTCTCCAAATCATGACATTTACTCAAAGTTTTAACACAGTATCTAACATAAGGCAATGGGAATGTGAAATTCAGAATAAAAATACATCAGCATGAACCTATTGAATGGTAGAGCAGGTTCAAGGGGCCAATACATACATATTAAAAGCAAAAGTAGTGTATGTGTGCATCAACAACATAACAATAAATCCTGACATTTGTTACAGGGAACAGCTGATATCAGATGCCAACTGCAGGTCGTTTGGCTATAACGTGCATTTTGTCAATGCAAATTTGCTGTAAAACACGAACCTTTAAAACGTGTTGGCTATAGCACAATTGCATTGCAACACTAAGTGTTATTTGTATTGCGCAATTCTTCTATAGCATGGGGTCACACAGGAATGCAACTATCGCGCTATAGAAGAAATGACTGTTACATCAATACCCAAACAGAATTGGATCAAATCAGTTGAGAGACATTATTGAATATTTATCAAAAATATTTAGTTACCATTTGAATACAGACGATCAGACATTTTCAATAATTCAAATAATGTTTGAATGGTTTATTTTGCAAGATGTACAACATAAATACATAACTGGAACATTATAAAAATAAATATTGGCACAAAATGTAACAAATGCAAAATGATTTATATAACCAAGAAGTTAGCATTTGCACTGTAAAAAGGGTTGAACTGAAGGCCTTTTAATGGTTAAGGCAGAAAAGTATAATGTTTAAGAAACTAAAATATCAAAAAAACTGAAAAGATGCAGCATGCTTTGACAATTTAAGATGTAGTTAGTACAAGCATTTTATTTGCACATATTACTGGTAAGATTTAAACATACTAATACGTTCCATGAGGGAAAACATACATAGTGCCTCTGTAAAAGCAGTTTTACACACTGAGTCGAGAATTGAGAATCATTTTGCAACACAGCCAACAGTACCGAATATGAAATATATGTTGGATATGAATTGTTACTTGATTTTTTTTTTTAATAACAGTGCCTTCTCAAGTACATAAAGACTTTATAAATCAGTGCAGGAAGAAAATAAAACTAGATTACTCAGCTGTTAGCAATCTTACTTTGATGAGTTTCTCAATGTATTTTTCCACTTTGTAAGTTTTAGAGTTGTTAATCATAATTGAACAAGACACAAGCAGTGATTTTAATTGAAAAGGCTGTTCAATTCATAAAGGTGAAGCAGCTATGTAGCATTGTTCATCCGATTGAATGCTGCTTCCTCAGAGTGTCGTAACGCTTGATTTTGTTTTCAGCACTCTTCCTGGGCATGCTCCTTTTAAAAATGACAAAAATGTTAAAAAATTAAATTAACTTCTGAAACTATTTTGATCAAATTGAGAGAAAGAAAAAATATCCAGTAGGAGCTAGAGATAAGCAAACTAACTATTTTCACAATACTTTTAAGGGACAGGACTCAAAGTGTTAATTACATTCTGTACTATGTTCAGCAAAGCTATCATACATGAAAAAAACAAAACAAAGGAAAGCTCTAGGGGCTAGAATAATTTGCATTTTTTTCTGTATTAATGATTTTTAAAAAAATATTAGAAACATTTCCTGAAAACTAAACTGATTCCCAACTTTTACACATTTTGCAATTTTTTAGAAAAAATGTTGATTACCAGTCCACGACAGAATACTGTTGTAAATTTGATCTTGCAAAATAGTATTTCTATTCTTTAATTTCACAGCAAGGATAGATCATCACTCTAATTGGCACATGATTCCTTAATTTTGGCCTGCATATGAAATTCAGAGGCATTTTAGGCAGCGAACGGTGTAGTTCCATTGTGATTTTACAATGTTATGACCACAGAACACAACCCTGAAGTTCTATGGACATTTTTAGACCTTAATTCAAATTTCTTTTTTAAAAAGGGATGGCTACAAAGACAAAAATGACTGCAGGTATAAATTCAGTGTATGTCTAGCAAACATTCTGTGTGAGGCCAATGGGAACTAACATCTCAAAAGTGTCAAAGGGTGAGACAATGGTATAAGGGTATTATCACTGTACTATTTATTCCGAGAACTAGTGTAATGTTCTGGGGAGTGTTGTATGGTGCCGGAAAAGCACAGCACAGCAGGCAGCACCCAAGGAACAGGAGAATCGACATTTTGGGCAAAATTCCTTCATCAGGAATTCTGACCTGCTGTGTTTTTCCAGCATCACACTCTTGACTCTGATCTCCAGCATCTGCAGTCCTCACTTTCGCCCAATGTTCTGGGGACCCAGATTTGAATCCCATGATGGCAGATTGTGGAATTTGAATTCAATGAGAATCTGGAATAATAATGACAATCATGAAACTATTACTGATTGTCTTAAAAATGCATAGGTTCACTCAATGTTTAGGTAAGGAAACTGCTTTCCTTACTAGGCCTACACTAAATCCAGACTCACAGCAATGGTGAATGACTCATAACCACCCTCTGAGGAGTTAGGGATGGGAAATAAATGCTGAGCTAGCCAGCAATGCCCATGTTCTGAGAATAAATAAAACAAAAAACAGACTGGACTGTGATCTCTTGTGACAACAAAATCAAAGAGGGGCGGACAAGCTCCTACTCAGTAGAAAAACAAATTTTGCAGATTACATCCCAAATTGCAGACACATTATCTTTTTCCCTTTGAAAAATATACAAGGACAGGTAAAAAGCCAGTTTCAACTCTACTGAAATGGACTTGAAGGACAAAGTGACTGAACACAGGTGTGCCAACCTATGTTCAGTCATCAGTGTCCTGTGAAGGTTGAAGAACTATCCCCTAGTTACCCCTGTAATGCAGGTGATTACGGTCTCTCATTCAGTACTGCAAACCAATTTTTTAAAAAAGGAATGAGGACAAATAAAATTCACTTGGCCACAAAACCACAAAACAAATACTGTTCAACTACTAATATTGTAGATATTGGTAACTTCAATTGCAACAATCATTATGTTCAACTGTTTGCTCTTCAAGAATAGTTCAAAGACTGATCCATTTCTCTGTTTTATTACTTATTTTATTAGACTGAAATCTTATTGCTGATCTCTGTGCTTTCTACTATTTCTTCTCACTTATAGTAATTAATAAACATATTTTGTTAATTCAAGAAATCCTGATTAAATTAGCTTTTATTATTTGGGTCGAGGAGATAGATATCTACAAGGAGAGGGGTCCTTTCTAAATTAATTTTGCTGCAACCAACTGAGGGGATGCGTGAATGAAGAAGGGGAGCTGTTCATCCCTCCTCACCTGGGAGCTTAACAGCTTACGATATCCTGTCTGGAACTGGAACTAATTGTAGACCCTCACTTATGGTCAGATTGTACCAGCTTGACTAATTTTCCATATTAAAAATAAGAATAACCCTTTATCCACAGTAAGTTGATAGCGAAAAAAATAAATTAATGTTGCAAGCATTATATACTCAAATATGTGCAGCAGCTAAATAACAATAATATGCAGGCCTGCAGCAGCTAAATAACAATAATATGCAGGCCTGCAGCACTCCACTGGCTGAGGTGTTCTGACTTTCTTTTTGTGCAGTTCACTTCAAGATCACTACGTGATTATAATATATTCACTGTGTGCCAACTGTGAGATTTAAAAACACTGAATGGTCAAAGCTGACGTAGGGTGACTTAAGCCAGTATTCAAATGAAAGCTATATTATATTTGGCAAGATAGCACAGAAGTTAACAATTTATTTAGAGTTATAGAGATGTACAGCACAGAAATGGATCTTTCAGTCCAATTCATCCATGCCAACCAGATATCCTAACCAAATCTAAGTTCCATTTGCCAGCATTTGACCCAAATCCCCCTAAAACCTTTCTATTCACGTACCCATCCAGATGCCTTTTAAATGTTGTAATTGTACCAACCTCCACCACTTCCTCTGGCAGCTCATTCCATACACATGCCACCCTTTGTGTGAAAAAGTTGCCCCTTAGGTCCCTTTCAAATTTTTCCCTTCTCACCCTATTCCCTCTAGTTCCAGACTGCCCCACCACAGGGAGAAGACATTGTCTATTTGCCCTATCTATACCCCTCATGATTTTATAAACCTGTATAAGGTCACCCCTCAGCCTCTGAAGCTCCAGGGAAAACAGCTCAATGCTATTCAACCTCTCCCTATAGCTTAAACCCTCCAACCCTGGCATCATCCTTGTTAACATACGAGGAATGGCTGAGGATCCTGAGATTGTATTCATTGGAGTTTAGAAGATTAAGGGGAGATCTAATAGAAACTTACAAGATAATACATGGCTCGGAAAGGGTGGACACTAGGAAATTGTTTCCATTAGGCGAGGAGACTAGGACCCGTGGACACAGCCTTAGAATTAGAGGGGATAAATTCAGAACAGAAATGCGGAGACATTTTTTCAGCCAGAGAGTGGTGGGCCTGTGGAATTCATTGCCGCAGAGTGCAGTGGAGGCCGGGACGCTAAATGTCTTCAAGGCAGAGATTGATAAATTCTTGATGTCACAAGGAATTAAGGGCCATGGGGAGAATGCGGGTAAGTGGAGTTGAAATGCCCATCAGCCATGATTGAATGGCGGAGTGGACTCGATGGGCCGAATGGCCTTACTTCCACTCCTATGTCTTATGGTCTTAAATCTTTTCTGAACCCTTTCAAGTTTCACAATGTCCTTCCAACAGGAGGGAGACCAGAAGGGTTTTTTTGACTAGTTTGATTACATGTACAATTGAATAGACCATACCCTCGCTTTCCTTAAAAATGGTAGTATAGTTGTAATAGTGCAGAGGCAAGTGATCTCAAAACCAAAAGCGGCTGAGTGGCCCACCACAGGTATTTCATATAATACTAACAGAAAACGATACAATTTGTCTCACTTTTCCATTGTCAGAATGGATAACTCTATTGTTTCATAACAGTTGAAACAAAATGCCAGAAAATAAATAAAACCAATACTTTTATTTAGAGTCACAGAGTCATAGAGATGTACAGCACAGAAACAGACCCTTCGGTCCAACTCGTCCATGCCAAACAGATATCCCAACCCAATCTAGTCCCACCTGCCAGCACCTGGCCCACATCCCTCCAAACCCTTCCTATTCATAGACCTATCCAGATGCTTTTTAAATGTTGCAATCATACTAGCCTCCCCCAATTCCCATGACAGCTCATTCCATACATGCACCACCCTTTGCATGAAAATGTTGCCCCTTAGGTTCTTTTTTATATCTTTCCCCTCTCACCCTAAACCTATGCCCTCTAGTTCTGGACTCCCCCACCCCAGGGAAAAGACCTTGTCTACTTATCCAAGCCATGCCTCGCATGAGTTTGTAAACTTCTTATAAGCTCACCCCTCAGCCTCCATGCTCCAGGGAAAACAGCCCCAGCCGATTTAACCTCTCCCTATAACTCAAATCCTCCAACCCTGGCAACATCCTCCTAAATCTTTTCTGAACCCTTTTAAAAAAGTTATTAGCATGGAGTTTCTACATTTCAATGAAATCCAAGGAAACTCTTACCCGTTTTGTCAAATTGGGGTCCATAGGTTTATAATTGTTAAGTTTTTACAATTTGAATAGCTTGCTTATCTCCCGCAATCAGGAATTGCACTGTACATAGAGCACCTTAGAATTAAAGTAGCTCCTACTGGGATTTTGAAAATACTGGAATTCTAGGTGGTGTTAATGCACAATAGTATATTTTTAAAAGGCAAAGAGAACACTCAGAAAATCAACAGATCCTGTTTAACAAAATGCCACAATGGAAATATTAATAAGATTAACACAAAATCCTGAGGTGTAGTAATAACGGAATATGTTTGATCAGTCAGATGCCTACATTAGTATTTTCAATTTCTTATAACCTATGCTAACTAACCAAAATAAAATAAAAAATAAGGTAATTTACTGGCCTTGAAGAGAGTGTGCTAAGCAGTGAGATTGAAAGAAATAGGAAAAGAAAACAAAAAGATGCAAGGAAGTACAAAGGCAACTGGAAAGAGTGAGAAAAAAAAATTGATAATGAATACACAGATCAGATATGATAGAAACCAGGTATATCCCCCAGTTTCAATACTTCTCAGGCTACTCATGTTAGCAGAATTTGGATGGGCATATGAATAGGAAGGGTGTGGAGGGATATGGGCTGGGTGTTGGCAGGTGGGACTAGATTGGGTTGAGATAACTGGTCGGCATGGACGGGTTGGATCGAAGGGTCTGTTTGCGTGCTGTACATCTCTATGACTCTAATTAACGGCATTCCATCATTCAGCTGAGGCTGTTGTATATCACAACAACTTACATTTATACAGCGTCTTTAATGTAATCAAACACCCCAAGGCACTTTTAGAGCTCTGTTTTAAAGCAGAATTTGATATCAATCTACATAAAGGTGATATTAGGACTCAAAGAGATAGATTTTTGGGGGAATCTGAAATGATGAAAGATAGTCAGAGGCTGAGGATGGAATTCCAAGATAGGACCAAACATGAAGACAGAGCCACCATTGGTACAGGAATGAAAATCAGGGGTACTCAAGAGTCCAGAATTAGATAACAATATCTTGGAGGATTCTGGGGCTAGACAAGGTTCTAAGCAGAGAGTGGAGGGATTTGCAAACATAGAACGAGAGAAAAAAAGGCATTAAAATTCCAAACAAGTAGCAAGGAAGACAAATTATGTAAACATTGCAGAAAGGTGTAAGAAAACAAGACACAAAATAACTAACTCAACCTGAATAGAACAAATAAAAAATATACAAGAAATAGAAAACAGATGATGGATGTGAACAAACTCAGCAACACACCTGGAACAGCTTTCTTACGAAATCTGCTTTCTGGGTACCTTTGTCTATACTGTTCAACACCCTTCCTGGAAGTCTGGATTCTGATCAATTAAAAAAATATGAGTGGACACTACAAATGCATTTTAATTTCTCAACCAAAACACCAGATATTTAATGGATTTTAAATATAACTGAAATGATCGTTCTCTTATCATTATGCAAAATTCTTTGGGATTAAAAACAGATAAAGAGCAATAGGAAACAATCGTGCTGAGAAAATTGTTACGACAAACACAAAATAGTGGCAGTTCCAAGTAATACTTTAATATGCAGTTGTAGTTTTCAAAATGTAATGACCATGCAATAACTGTGTTAAAGGAGCCAGAGTCAGGGCATAAATACTGTGAAATATATACAGTGAATACTCCTATATACTGTGAAAGCCCAAGTAACAAGACTGTTTTTGAGACACATCAGGCTGTCTTTGCGGAGGAGCCAGAGTAATTAGAACATGATAGTTTCATAACTTATCCCATCATTTTTGGTAGAACTTGAACGGTAAGTTCAAAAGAATAATTAGAAGTGACACAAAGGTCAAATGTCTCAAGTTCTCAACTGCAACTCATTTTGTGACAACAAAACAGCTGCATCACCTTCAAAGAAAATACAAAGAATCTGCAAGTCAAACCGGCCTTCAGATACAAGAGTAGCAAAGCAAACATTACAGAGGAAGAATTTTACCAGTCACGAACATTGGAGGAAAATATTTGCAACCACATAAAAATGGAAAAAAAAATCAGTGGCATTTAAAGTTTTTTTAAAAAATTCGCTCATAGGATGAGGGTGTCACTGGGTAGGCCAGCATTTATTGCCCATCCCAGAGGGCACTTAAAAGTCAATCATATTTCTGTGCATCTGGAGTCACATATAGTCCTGCTCAGTTAAGGATGGCAGTAACCTTCCCTCAAGGATATCAGTGAACCAGATGGGTTTTTCCAACAATTGACTACATTTATTGAAAACTAAATATACTTTTAGAATTTTGAAATGCTTTGCATCAACAAAAGCAACTATTACCAATTTTCTGAGAAAGCAAAGTACATTAAAGGTCTGACCACAGGATTAAATCTCAACCACATGCCATTCGGATATTGTCCTCGTAATTTCCAATTTGGCTAGTTTCATATGTACAGCATTGTTCCAAACCTCAATAGATTATTAGGCAATATCAAAAGAAAACATTTCTCACCTATTCTTAAGGAATGGTTTGATATTTTTCAATAATTATGACATGCTACAGTTCTCTAAAATTAGAACATACCACTAAAATAATTTATGACAACTATGATGAAAATACAAAGTAGTGATTGAGGCATTTATTCAATACTTTCAGTTAAATATAATTTATCTTAAAATATTCAATATCCATTATTATTATCCTTACCCTTTTAAACAAACTGATAAAATATTTCAAGTAATTTTCATTATTCTGTGCAGAATGATTATTCACTTATTTTGAAACTAGGATGCCGAATGTCTTCCAATAAATGGCTGTAAAATCCACTCTTTCATGATCTTTAGATCTGGGAGAGGATTTCAGGAGTGATCATAAAGGCAGCAGCAGACCTAGTTGCATTTCTAATAGTAATAAAATTGCCACATTATTTGAGTGGACTTAAATGATGCACTTTGAATTATTATAATGACTTAACACAATGAAGTCTTTCAGTTTCTTCTGAAGCTTGGACCACTATACACACATGTAGAAAAGTAACAAAAGTTTCCACTTTTATACATCGGCCAAAGGCATAGATATCAAAGATCCATGTTTTAGAGGAGGAGGGATAGACAGAGGTTCAGAGAGGACACTTCAAACCTTGGGGCTTAAATTACAAACCTTTAGCTACCAATGGGAAAAGGAGAAAGTGATGGAAATGGTCACAGTTGAAGGATCAGTGTATTTTTGGACTGTGTATTAGGATTAGACATATCAAGGAATAAAACCCTGGGTAAAAATTTGATTCTTTACAGGTGGTAATAGCCTAGTGGTTCTGGGGATCCAGCTTCAAATCCTGCCACAGCAGATGGTGGAGTTTGGATTCAATTTTAAAAATTCTGGAATTAGGAATCTACTAATGTCCATGAAACCATTGCCAATTGTTGGAAAAACTCTTCTGGCTCATTAATCTCCTTCAGGGAAGGAGGTCCAGACCTGGAATTATCTTGCCATCACCTCTTCACCTGTATATTCTGTACCTCTGCACTTCCCACCATTTTACCTGACAAAGGGGCAGTACTCTGAAAACTTATGATTTTAAATAAATCCTACTGGACTATAACCTTGTGTGGTGTGACTTATGATGTGGTTCAAAGTGACATTTTCAATTTCTACACTTGAGCAGCTATCAAATTCTTTTCAAACAAAGGAAAAGTTGGAGATAAAAGATAAATGCTTGTAGGGTTTAAAATAGAACCAAACATAAGAACATCTTGTACATAAATTTTGAAAATAAACTATAATTCAAATTTCTGCAAGAACTACCTCATTATCTTAAATAAGTGGCAATTTTGCAAACACTCCCTATACAAATAAAACTTGTTTCTTGGTTTAATAAGTAATTTTTTTGATTTAAACTTCAAGGTTAATGAAAGAAAATGAATCTGTAATTGAAGCACCTTAAAGTCTATTGCATTTAAAAGACTGGAGCCAAGTTGCTTTAAGGAGTTACCCATGTTTGTTTAATACATCTGTTGCTGTGCTGGACATCTCTATAACTCTATAACATCAGAACCGAGGAAAAAAAAAACATTTGTTTTGTGATTTAGCAAAGTTAGCTGAAAAATGGTGAACTTTGAAAGACTAGAAAACACTACCTCAGAGCAAACTACATTATCATAAAGATTCACAATGCTGAAATGGCTCTCTGGTGACAGTCTCTAGAAATTTTCTTGGAGAATCTTATCATGGTGAGCTGGTAAAATGGCCTGGTCACAGAAGACACAGAGCAGCGGTGAAAGGGAGTTTTTCAGATTGGCGATCTGTGACCGGTGGTCTGCAGGAATCAGTGTTGGGACGCCTGTTGTTTGTAATGTATATAAATGATTTGGAGGAGAATGTAGGTGGTCTGATTAGTAAGTTTGCAGACAACAAAAAGACTAAGGAAGCTGCAGATAGTGAGGAGGATTGTCAGAGGATACTGCAGAATTATGGATAGGCTGGAGACTTGGGCAGAAAAAGGTAGATTGAGTTTAATCCAGACAAATTTGAGGTGATGCAATTAGTGAGATCTAATGCAGGAGGAAAGTACACAATACATGGCAGAACCCTCAGTAGCAGACAGAGGGATCTAGGCATACAGACCCACAATTCTCTCAAAGTGGATGAGGTGGAAAAGGTGGCAATATATTATGCTTAAATCGGGGCATGGAGTACAAAAATTGGCAAGTCATTTTGCTGTTACATAGAACTTCACTGAGCTGGAAATTTTTGTTGCAAACGTTTCGTCCCCTGTCTAGGTGACATCCTCAGTGTTTGGGAGCCTCCTGTGAAGCGCTTCTGTGGTGTTTTCTCCGGCATTTATAGTGGCCTGTCCCTGCCGCTTCCGGTTGTCAGTTTCAGCAGTCCGCTGTAGTGGCCGGTATATTGGGTCCAGGTCGATGTGTTTGTTGATGGAGTTTGTGGATGAGTGCCATGCTTCTAGGAATTCCCTGGCTGTTCTTTGTTTTGCTTGCCCTATAATGCCCTACAAACTCCATCAACAAACACATAGACCTGGACCCAATATACCGGCCACTACAGCGGACAGCTGAAACTGACAACCGGAAGCGGCAAGGACAGGCCACTATAAATGCTGGAGGAAACACCACAGAAGCGCTTCACAGGAGGCTCCCAAGCACTGGGGATGTCACCTAGACAGGGGACGAAATGTTTGCAACAAAAATTTCCAGCTCGGCGAACAGAACCACAGCAACGAGCACCCGAGCTACAAATCTTCACCCAAACGTTGAATAGAACTTCAGTTAGGTCATATTTGGACTTGTTGTACAGTTCTAGTCACCACACTACAACGATGATGTGGAGACTTTGGAGAGAGTACACAAACAGTTTATCAGGATGTCGTCTGGTTGACAGGGCATTAGCTATGAAGACAGCTTGGACAAACATGGTGTGTTTTCACTTGAATGTTGAAGGATGAATGGTGACCTGATAGAAATTTACAAAATTACGAGAGGGAAGGGTAGAATGGATAATTGGGGTATATTTCCCCCAGAAGAGAAATGTCATTTACTAAGGGGGGGGGGGGGGGGGGAGGGAGAGCATAGATTT
>NC_057730.1:58282945-58288137 GCF_004010195.1 Chiloscyllium plagiosum | reverse complement strand
TGCTGCCAGAGGCAGTGATGGACACAGATGCAATAGCATCATTTAAGAGGAATCTTTACAAATGTATGAATAGGCAGAGAACAGAGGGATATGAACTGTGGAGAGGCAAAGAGTTTTTAGTTTCGAAAAACATCACTGTTGGCACAGTCTGGTGGGCTGCAGGGTCTGTTCCTGCGCTGTATTGTTTTTGTTTGTTTTAAGTCACTTGCAGTTTTTAGTTTGGAGAACACTAAAGCAGAAATTTTGTCATTAGCAGACTCCAGGCAGTTAGGGCAAATTCTCTGGAAGACACTGATAGTTCTGTGCAGCTAAGAGAGTGCAGATAAGCCAAGTCCACATGTTGCACTTGCCTCACAGCGGGAGAAATATTAAAAGTTCTGACACACCCAGGATACTATAATGAAGCTGGCTATCTGCTGAAGAGCCGGGATTAAACCTGTGCTGGGGAATCCAGTTGGATACAGTCTCAGAAGAACAGACTGCAGTGCCTGAACATGAGAAGTCATTGACAGAGTTTATGAGGAAGTTCCAAAGCTAAAAAGTGAAGAACTGAGACACCTTGCAAAATAGAAAAAGTTATTTGGATCTAGTTACCCATAGTGTCATTAACATCAGGAGGTTGCTGAGAAATCTGTGGGATCTGTCTTAGCTGCATTTGCTAACTACTGTGTTGTACAGGATGTTTGAATCTGTTACCCATATTTACCTTGTGTCATTACTGAATGTTAGGATAAAAGTTATGAACATGTAATAGATTGAATTATTTTTCTAACTTGGTTATAGTAATTTATTTTGTTTGTTCAGAACACTGGAATCCTTGGCTTTATCTATAGATTCATACAGCACAGAAAAGACCCTTTGGCCCATTGAGCCTGCACCAACATAACTACCACTACTTGGCTTGTAACTAGGATTTCAAACTGTGTCTACATTAAACAAAAAGTTATGGTTGCTGTGTGGTTCTACACAACAACGAGCACCCGAGCTACAAATCTTCTCCCAAACTTTGAAGTTATAGTTGCTAGCCAGGTGATAACAGATTTGAGGGTCTTATGAAGAATTATAAACTTCAAATGAAATAGTTAATCCTTTAATAATCTTATACGTCTCAATCAGATCCCCTCTCAGTCTTCCAAACTCAAGGGGATACAAGCCCAGTCGCTCCAATCTTTCAACCTAAAATAGTCCCGCCATTCCGGGAATTGACCTTGTGAACCTATGCTGCACTCCCTCAATAGCCAGAATGTCTTTCCTCAAATTTGGAGACCAAAACTGCACACAATATTCTAGGTGCAGTCTCACCAGGGCTCTGTACAGCTGCAGAAGAACCTCCTTGCTTCTATACACAATTTTCCACATTAAACTCCATTTGCCACTTCTCAGCCCAGCTCTGCAGCTTATCTATGTCTCTCTGTAACCTACAATATCCATCGTCACTATCCACAACTCCATGGACCTTAGTGCCATCCACAATTTTACTAACCCATTCTTCTATGCCCTCATCCAGGTCATTTCTATAAATGACAAGCAACAGTGGACCCAAAACAGATCCTTGCAGTATCCCACTAGTAACTGAACTCCAGGATAAATATTTCCCATGAACCATCACCGTCTGTCTTCTTTCAGCTAGCCAATTTCTGATCCAAACCGCTAAATCACCCTCAAGCCCATATCTCTGTAGTTTGCGCAATAGCCTACCATGGGAAGCCTTAACAAACACCTTACTGAAATCCGTGTACACCAAATGAACTGCTTTTCCCTCATCCACCTGTTTGGTCACCTTCTCCAAGAATGCAATATGGTTAGTGAGGCACGACCCACCCTTCACAAAACCGTGTTGGCTATCCCTAATCAACTTATTCATCTCTGGATGATTATAAATCCTCTCTCTCATAACTCTTTCCGACACTTTACCCACAACCGAAGTAAGACTCTGTGGTCTATAATTTCCAGGGTTGTCTCTACTCCTCTTCTTGAACAAGGGAACAACATTTGCTAAACTCCAGTCTTCTGGCACTATTCCTGTAGACAATGACGACATAAAGATCAAAGCCAAAGGCTCAGCAATCTCCTCCTTGGCTTCCCAGAGAATCCTCGGATATATCCCACCTGTTCCAGGGGACTTATTTATTTTTACATTTTCCAGAATTGCTAACACTTCCTCTTTGTGCACCTCAATCCCATCTAGTTTAGTAGCCCGTATCTTAATATTCCCCTCAGCCACAATGTCTTTTTCTCATGTGAATACGGACGAAAAGTATTCATTTAGCCCTTCCCTATCTCCTCTGACTCTATTCACAACTTCCCACTACTATGCTTGATTGGCCCTAATCTTACTCTAGTCATTCTTTTATTCCTGACAAAGCTATAGAAAGCCTTAGGGTTTTCCATGATCCATGGCTCCTGCGCTCGTCAACGTCTTCCTTGCCTGACTGGTACATAGATATCAAGGACCCATAGGAGATGGTCTTTGAATCAGCTCCACATTTCTATTGTGCCCATCCCTTGCAGCTTCCTTCCCCATCCTATGTTTCCAAAATCTTGCCTAATTGCATCATAATTGCCTTTCCCCCAGCTATAACTCCTGCCCTGTGGTATATACTTATCTCTTTCCATCACTCAAGTAAACATAATTGAATTGTGGTCAAGATCACCAAAATGCTCACCTATCTCCAAATATAACATCTGGCCGGGTTCATTACCCAGTACCAAGTCCCCTTGTTGGCCTGTCTACATACTGTGTCAGGAAACCCTCCTGCACACATTGGATAAAAACTGACCCATCTAAAGTACTGAACTATAGTATTCCCAGTCAATATCTGGAAAGTTAAAGACCCCGATGACAACTACCCTGTCACTCTCGCTCTTATTGAGGATCATCTTTGCTATCCTATCCTCTATATCTCTGGAACTATTTGGAGGCCTATAGACAACTCCGAACAGGGTAACCTCTCCTTTCCTGTTTTTAATCTCAGCCCATTGTACCTCAGTAGATAAGTCCTCAAATGTCCTTTCTGCAACTGTAATGCTGTCCTTGACTAACAGTGCCCCACCACCCCCTCTTTTACCATTTTCTCTGTTCTTACTGAAACCTACAATAACCATTCCTGTCCCTGCTCTACCCATGTCTCTGAAATGGCCATAACATCGAATCCCAGGTACCAACCCATGATGCATGTTCACCCACCTTATTCCGGATGTTCCTGAAGTAGACAAACTTCAAACCAACTTCTTGCCTGCTGGTGCCTTCTTGCGATCTTGAAATCTTTGTTCGGACTTCAATACTCTCAACCTCCATGTACTTGAACTTCAATTTCGGTTCCCATCCCCCTGCTGAATTAGTTTAAACCCACCCGAACAGCATTAGCAAATTTCCCCCCCCTACCCCCAGGATATTGGTACACCTCTAGTTCAAGTGAAGACATCCTGTTTGTAGAAGTCCCACCTACACCAGATAGAGTCCCAATTATCCAGGAATCCAAAACCTTCCCTCCTACATCATTCTTGTAGCCACACGTTCAACTCCTCTCTCTCTGTGTCTCTCTCTCTCTCTCTATTCCTCGCTTCGCTAGCACGTGGCATGGGCAACAAACCAGAGATAACAACTATTTGTTCTAGCTCTAAACTTCCATCCTAGCTCTCTGAATTTCCGCGGTAAATTCCCATCCCTCTTCCTACTTATGTCGTTGGTGCCTATGTGGACCATGATTTGGGGCTGCTCCCCCTCCCCTGCAAGGATCTTGAAAACACGATCAGAGACATCACGAACCTGTCACTTGGGAGGTAACACACCAAACGTGAGTCTCCCTCTGTCCCCCTAACTATGGAGTCCACAATGATTAATGCTCTGCTCCTCTTCCCCCTTCCCTCCTAAGCAGCAGAGACAGACTCTGTGCCAGAAACCTGTGTCCCATTGCTTATCCCTAGTAAGTCTTCCTCCCAATAGTATCCAAGACGGTATACTAATTGTTGAGGGGAACAGCCACTGCCTACCGGTTCCCTTTCCGTCCCCTGACGGTAACCCATCTACCTTCTTCTTTTATGAGATGTGACTATCTCTCTGTAACTCCTCTCAATAAATCCTTCTGCCTCCCGAATGAAGCGAAGTTCATCCAGTTCCCTGACGTGGTTCTCAAGGAGCTGGAGTTGGGTACACAGATGCAGTCAGCAGGGACACTACCGGTGACTCTTAACTCCCACATTTTGCAGGAGGGACATTCAACTGCCCTAACCTCCATTCCCACTATTCTAAATTCCCAACGAGATTACTAAAAAACTAAACAAAAAATAAAGAAACCAGTCACTGGTTTCCAGTCAATTGAAATACAACTATTCTGACACTTACCCTTGTCTATGAAGTAGTCTTTGGGCTGGAGCATTCTGCCCCTGGCTTGGTTGAAGAATTCTATAAATAAGCAGTAAGATATTTAATTTTGTACTGTCTAGCAAAGAGCCTTACATTGTTGATCTTTATCTGGACTTACCTGGTTGCAGAGGAAGCCTTTTGTTTCACATGGGACTTCTCTTTACTGGTTGTTCCCATTTCAGCAGCCCTGGAAAATGAAAGTGAATACTCATCAAATTCCAGGAAGGTGGCAATAATTTCCCCAATCTAGCTGCGTTCATCTCCCAACCTTGATCTTGCAAGTAAAGAGGAGCAAGTGAATTTATCACCATCTCTTCATAAACCTATCACAGGGTCTTTTTCTATGAAAATAAAAACAACTGATGTTCAGCTTTTGAATACTAAATACTTATTTCTTTTATAACTATAATGACAAACAGTACTGTTACAGTAATTGTGGCACTTACTTAATCTGCCTTTTTCTGTCTAAAGATTTCTGTGTCGCAATCGAAAGAGCTCCTCTTTCTTTAGGGCTCTTCCATTTTTCCTGCAGTAACGATGAAAAAGCCCGTTTAAGATCAAGAAAGACAAAGTGCAGATTATACAAATAAAGCAACATTCTTGTATCTTTGCATTATTTTTGTGGATACAGGCACCGATGAAAGCCTACTGTCTTTTATCACTTATTTATTTGGAAATTATGTAACATGACAATCTAGTAGCTATGCAGCAATGTTGTCGAGGAATTATTATATCGCCTTAATATCTTCCTAAATGACTGAAATTTTCTTAACTTAAAACAGTTTCTTGTTTCATGTATAACCAAGTTAACAGTCCATATTCAGCA
>NC_057730.1:58278646-58282445 GCF_004010195.1 Chiloscyllium plagiosum | reverse complement strand
TTCTCAGAAGAGTGCCCAACTCTGCAGACTTGCCAATAAAACTTTGTTTTCCTGAATTTGTCTAGAGCGATTATTGAGAAGCGATTTTCGTTTCTAACAGTGACCCTGAGTGATTATTACAAGGCAGTATTAGTGACCCTGAGTGAGTATTACAGGCAGTATGATTGACCCTGAGTGATTATTGCAAGGCAGTATGAGTGACCCTGAGTGATTATTGCAAGGCAGTATGAGTGACCCTGAGTGATTATTACAGGCAGTATGAGTGACCCTGAGTGAGTATTACAGGCAGTATGAGTGACCCTGAGTAATTATTACAAGGCAGTATGCGTGACCCCTGAGTGATTATTACAAGGAGTATTAGTGACCTTGAGTGAGTATTACAGGCAGTATGAGTGACCCCTGAGTGATTATTACAAGGAGTATAAGTGACCTTGAGTGAGTATTACAGGCAGTATGAGTGACCCTGAGTAATTATTACAAGGCAGTAGTAGTGACTGAATGGTTATTTCAGGTAGTATTATGGACCCCGAGTAATTATTACTGCCGGATACGCACTCCGTGTTGCTCCTCCTTTAACCCCCACCTTTGCTGCAGCAGAACCGGACGTGACGTTCCGAGACGGCGCGAGCCAATGAGCGCGGACTCCTGTTGCCAGGTGACGGAGCGGTTTGGATGGCGGGAGCGGAACGGGGTTAGTGACAGGTCAGGGCCCGGCAGCGGACAGCCCCAGCCCGACCACCGCCACCCCCTCGGGATCTCCCTCACCCCCACCGCCACCCCCTCGGGATCTCCCTCACCCTCACCCCCACCCTCACCCCCTCCCTCACCTCCCAGTCCTCCCCCTGAGCTGCTCGTGCCGCCTCCCTCAGGCCTGGGTCCCTGACGGCGCCGCTTTGTGCTGGCTGAGTGCCGCATTGAAACTCCAGCTGCTCCTGTGAATGCTGCAGTATCCATCCATCCATCCCCGGGATTTCTGATTGCAGCTGCTTTGTCATCTGTAAAATCAATGGTTTAAACAGTGGCTATGGTTGCTTTCTCATTGTGTGGGGCTTTCGTTAGTACCCGACACACACAACCATCTACTATAAACTTTTGTATTCTGCAGTCTTTGTCTTTCCTCCAAATTTCCTGCTGGAAAGAGTTTTTAAAATTTCATTTGGATTCTGCATCATCTATGTAATATTGAGTATTAACCTCTGCCACAGTGTTTAGCTGGTTGGTAACCAAGTTCATTTTGGAACACAACAGACAATACAATTTGAAGAGTAGCAAATATTTGGCAGTATTTCTTTCACTCCTGTTTTCTTCTTCCTTGAAGGTGGAAGCTTGTTTGATTATCACGTAGAGTTTTATCGTGTGTCCTGGTAAGTTGTTCAAGGTTTTAACATTACAGCCTAATTTCAACTCTTGACACGTGCTTGAAATTTCCTACTGTACTGTTTTTATTTCATGTCGAGGCATGTGCAGTATTTGAGTATATACTGTATTTTGCCTGTTTACTAACTGTAATGGGTTGCCCAAATGTTCGTCAAATTTGTTAGAACACCTTGAATTTGATTAGCATAAATCAGTATAAATAATCTGGAGTTCAAGAAAAGCTAAAGCAAGCAGTTGAATGTTTTTACTTTGAGATTTAAACATTTATATTAATTTAACCACACAAACATTTGAATTTGGAGCCAGCTCTTGAGCCTGAACTGCCATTCAGTGCGATCTGCCATTCAGTGCAATCTGAGCTGATCTGATTATTCTACATTCCCACCAACACAGATTAAGGTTTCACTCCCTTGTTTATACAAAGAATCTATCGCCCTCGATTTTAAAAATATTCAGACTTTACTTCTACTGCCTTTGAGGAAGAGAGTTGTAAAAACCTTCAGTTGTCTACTCATCTCAGCTTTAAATGGGCAGTCCATATTTTTAAAAAGTGATGCCTAGAAGATGCCCACAAAAATGTCATTCGTGTATATCAAAATCAGCTTGTTTAACAAATTGCAATTGGAAAGCTTTTCAACTGTTTAATCGTTTTAATGCATATGTCAATGCATGAAAAGAAGCAAAATAAAGAGCAGGATTCTGAGGATGTAATTTATAAAAATGGTCAAAAGATTGCTACTGAAAGATGATAAAAATGACGTTCAAATTATAGGGTTGAGAAAATCTATCTGAATTATGTGGAGAATTGGAAAATATTGAACTGGATCAACCAAGTTTTTCTTTTCACCAAGTGTTTGAGAGGAACTCAAACTTCTAGCAACACTGAAATTTAGTCAAAAGAAATGAAAGAATGTGCACTTGTTGACAAGTAGCACATTTCAGGATGATTTAAGGAGAGTTAGAGGCTGCACAACTTCTGCAGTCTAGAGGAATGTTCTTTACCCTCTCCCCTTTCATCTGCAGTGGTTGGTGCTGCTGGATTAGCATTTTGCCAACGCAACTTATTGCTTCCACAGATCAAGAAGAATTTCGAATAAAATATGAATGGCCAAATACTCCCTCTTTCCAGCTGACTACTTTAAGTTAGAGTAACCTCAGAATCAGAGTTTTTTGTTTCAAATTTCATGCAACAAGTGAGTAGCAAAGGAAATTTTGGTTTCTTTGTGGTTGAAACACAAAGTTAGCATGTACAGCAAGTAATTAGGACAATGAGTAGAATGTTGGCCTTGATTGCAGAGGAATGGAGAATAGAGTCATAGAGATGTACAGCATGGAAACAGACCCTTCGGTCCAACCCATCCATGCCGACCAGATATCCCAACCCAATCTAGTCCCACCTGCCAGCACCCGGCCCATATCCCTCCAAACCCTTCCTATTCATATACCCATCCAAATGCTCTTAATGTTGCAATTGTACCAGCCTCCACCACATCCTCTGGCAGCTCATTCCATACATGTACCACCCTCTGCGTGAAACATTTGCCCCTTGGGTCTCTTTTATATCTTTCCCCTCTCACCCTAAACCTATGCCCTCTAGTTCTGGACTCCCCATCCCCAGGGAAAAGACTTTGCCGATTTATCCTATCCATGCCCCTCATAATTTGGTAAACCTCTATAAGGTCACCCCTCAGCCTCTGACGCTCCAGGGAAACAGCCCCAGCTGTTCAGCCTCTCCCTGTAGCTCAGATCCTCCAACCCTGGCAACATCCTTGTAAATTTTTTTCTGAACCCTTTCAAGCTTCACAACATCTTTCCGATAGGAAGGAGACCAGAATTGCATGCAATATTCCAACAGTGGCCTAACCAATGTCCTGTACAGCTGCAACATGACCTCCCAACTCCTGTACTCAATACTCTGACCAATAAAGGAAAGCATACCAAACACCTTCTTCACTATCTTATCTACCTGCGANCCACTTTCAAGGAGCTATGAACCTGCACTCCAAGGTCTCTTTGTTCAGCAACACTCCCTAGGACCTTACCATTAAGTGTATAAGTCCTGCTAAGATTTGCTTTCCCAAAATGCAGCCCTTTGCATTTATCTGAATTGAACTCCATCTGCCACTTCTCAGCCTATTGGCCCATCTGGTCCAGATCCTGTTGTAATCTGAGGTAACCCTCTTCACTGTCCACTACACCTCCAATTTTGGTGTCATCTGCAAACTTACTAACTGTACCTCTTATGATCGTATCCAAAACATTTATGTAAATGACAAAAAGTAGAGGACCCAGCACCGATCCTTGTGGCTCTCCACTGACCATAGGCCTCCAGCCTGAAAAACAACCCTCCACCACCACCCTCGGTCTTCTACCTTTGAGCCAGTTCTGTATCCAAATGGCTACTTCTCCCTGTATTCCATGA
>NC_057730.1:58244372-58277596 GCF_004010195.1 Chiloscyllium plagiosum | reverse complement strand
TCTTAAGTATATTCCTACTTCCTTTATACTCTTCTAAGGGTTCACTCGATCTATCCTATCTATACCTTACATATGCTTCCTTCTTTTTCTGAGCCAGATCTTCAATTTCTTTAGTCATCCAGCATTCCCTATACCTACCAGCCTTCCGTTTCACCCTGACAGGAATATACTTTCTCTGGATTCTCGTTATCTCATTGCTGAAGGTTTCCCGTTTTCCAGCCATCCCTTTACCTGCGAACATCTGCCTCCAATCAGCTTTTGAAAGTTCTTGCCTAATACCGTCAAAATTGGCCTTTCTCCAATTTAGCTCTTCAGCTTTTAGATCTGGTCTATCCTTTTCCATCATTATTTTAAAACGAATAGAATTATGGTCACTGGCCCCAAAGTGCTCCCCCACTGACACCTCAGTCACCTGCCCTGCCTTATTTCCCAAGAGTAGGTCAAGTTTTGCACCTTCTCTAGTAGGTACATCCACATACTGAATCAGAAAATTGTCTTGGACACACTTAAGAAAAGTCTTGTTAAAATTGTACAGGGCATTGGGAAGACCACAACTGGAGTGCTACATAAAAGTTTTAGTCGTCTTGTTTAAACAGGCGTAAACCCACATTGGAGGCAGTTCAGAGATGTCTTATTAATCCCCAAGTGAAATCATATTCTTGTGATAAAACTTTGAGAAGATTGGGTCTGTATTCAAAGTTTAGAAGAATGAGTGGTGATCTTAATGAAACATGAATAAACTTCACAAGGAGCATACTGAAAGAATGTTTCCCTCAGTAAGGAAATCTTGATCTGGGGCGCATGGAGACTAAATAAGGGATTTCTACGATGAAAATCAAGGTGAACAACAACAGGAATTGTTGGAAAAGCTGAGCAGGTCTGGCAGCGTCTATGGAGAGAAATCAGACTTAGTGTTTCAGGTTGAATGACCCATCCTCAGAACACACTTGACCCAAAGTGTTAATTTTGATTTCTCTACATGGGTGCTACCAGACGAGCTTTTCCAGCAGCTCCTGTTTCTCATTGACACCATCCACAGTTCTTTCGGTTTTTGAGGTAGGAGGGAATTGCTTTCTTAACAGACACTGAATCTTTTGGAAATTGGGATTCTCTACCACAGAGGCTGAGTCATTGTGTATATTTGGGCCTGAAATGGTCAGATCTTTGAACTATATGAGTAGCGTAGCAATTAGAGTAGTTTTTTATTTGTCATTTCTACTATATACAACTGACACAGTTAAAATGAGACGGTGTCCCTCCAGGACCGAGGGTGCTAGATGGACAGCACAATTTGTACATGGCATAAAGTGCATAAGAAGTGCAAAACTGCAAGTTACAGTGTAATAGAAAGATGATAAATAAGAGACATTTTTTGAGCAGCAATTCGAAGTTGTGCAAGGAATTTCAGATTGGGGTGGTGCGGTGGCTCTGTGTTGCCTCAACGCCAGGGACCTGTGTTCGATTCCTGCCTCAGCAACTGTCTGTGTGGAGTTCTGTGTCTGTGTGGGTTTCCTCTGGGTGTTCTGGTTTCCTCCTAAAATCCAAAGATGTGCAGATTAGGTAAATTGGCCATGCTAAATTGCCCATGGCGTGTAGGGTAGGTGTATTAGTCTGGGGTGGGTGTAGGGGAATGGGTCTGAGGGGGTTCAGAGGGTTGTTGTGGACTTGTTTGGCTGAAGAGCTGTTTGCACAAAGTAGGGATTCTATATCTATATCTTCTAATCCAATCATACTGTGTTAAGGAGCCTGATGGCATTGGGCAAGAAACTGTTGCGCAGTCTGGCTGTGAGAGACCGAATGCTGCGGTATCTTCTGCCAGATAGCAGGAGGGAGAAGAATTTGAGTGAGGGGTGTATGGGGTCTTCCACAATTCCACTAGCCTTTTGGATGCAGCGTGTGGTGTAAACTTCTGTAATAGAGGGACAAGAGACCCCAATGATGACGCCAGCAGGGGGATGGGAACCAAAATTGTAGTTCGGGTGTCCAGGAGGTTTAGAGTAGTGAGTTCAGAAATATGGTTTAAAGGTTGCAAGAGTTCACTGGCAAGCAGGAAAGTGGTTTGAAGTGTGTCTACTTCAATGCCAGGAACATCCGGAATATGTTTATGTACGTGCAGCATGGATTGGCACCTGGGACTTTGATGTTGTGGCCATTTCGGAGACATGGGTAGAGCAGGGACAGGAATGGTTGTTGCAGGTTCCGGGATTTAGATGTTTCAGTAAGAGAAAGTGAGGACCGCAGATGCTGAAGATCAGAATTGAGAGTGTGGTGCTGGAAAAGCGCAGCAGGTCAGGCAGCATCTGAGGAGCAGGCAAATCAACGATTCGGGCAAAAGCCCTTCAACAGAAATCAGGCTTGTGCCTGAAACATCGATTCTCCTGATCAAGCCTGATTTCATTTAAAGGGCTTTTGCCTGAAACGTCGATTCTCCTGCTCCTCGGATGCTGCCTGACCTGCTGTGCTTTTCCAGCACTACATTCTTGGCCATGTTTCCGTAAGAGCAGAGAAGATGATAAAAAGAGGTGGAGATGTGGCATTTTTAGTCAAGGACAGTGTTACGGTGGCAGAAAGGACTTATGAGGACTTGTCTGCTGAGGTAGTATGGGCTGAGGTTAGAAACAGGAAAGGAGAGGTCACCCTGTTGGGAGTTTTCTGTAGGCCTCTGAATAGTTCGAGATAATTCTGGATAGGAGGGAGAGTAACAAGGTAGTTGTTCTGGGGGACTTTAACTTTGCAAATATTGAATAGAAATCCTATAGTTTGATTACTTTAGATGGGTCAGTTTTTGTCCAATGTGTGCAGGAGGGTTTCCAGACACAGTATGTAGACAGGCCAACAAGGGCCAGGCCACATTGGATTTAGGTACTGGATATTGAACCTGGCCAGGTGTTAGATTTGGAGATAGGTGTGCATATTGGTGATAGTGATCACAATTCAGTTATGTTTATGTTAGCGATGGAAAGGGGTAGGTATATACCGCAGAGTAAGAATTATTGCTGGGGGAAAGGCAAAACTTATGATGTATAGAATGGGGAAGGAAACTGCAGGGGATGGGGCCAATTGAAATTTGAAACTTATTCAAGGAACAGCTACTGTGTGTTCTTGATAAGTATGTCCCTGTCAGGCAGGGAGGAAGTGGTTGAGCGAGGGAGCCATGGCTTTCTAAGGAAGTTGAATCTCTTGTCAAGAGTGAGTAGAAGGCTTATGTTAGGATGAGACTTGAAGACTCAGGGGGTATGAGAGTTACAAGTCAGTCAGGAACGACCTAAATAGAGAGCTAAGAGGAGTTAGGAGGGGACATGAGATGTTGTTGCCAGATAGGAAAAGGAAAACCCTAAAGCTTTCTCTAGGTATATCAGGAATAAAAGAATGACAAGAGAAGATTAGAGCCAATCAAGGATAGTAATGGGAAGTTGTGCGTGGAGTCAGAAGAGATAGGGGAAGCACTAAATATTCACACTGGAAAAAGACAATGTTGTCGAGGAGTAAACTGAGATACAGGCTACTAGACTAGACAAGATTGACGTTTGCAGGAAGAAGATGTTAGCAATTCTGGAAAGTGTGAAAATAGGTGAGTCCCTGGGCCAGATGGGAGTAATCTTAGGATTCTCTGGGAAGCCAGGGAGGAGATTCAGAGCCTTTGGCTTTGATCTTGTTATTGTCGACAGGCATTGTACAAGAAGACTAGAGGATAGCAAATGTTATCCCCTTGTTCAAGAGGGGAGTAGAGACAACCCTGGTAATTATAGACCAGTGCGCCTTATTTCGTTTGTGGTAAAGTGTTGGAAAGGATTATAAGAGAGAGGATTTATCCTCTAGTGAGGAATAAGTTGATTAGGATAGTCAACACAGTTTTGTGAAGGGTAGGTCGTGCCTCGCAAACCTTATTGAATTTTTTGAGAAGGTGACCAAACAGGTGGATGAGGGTAAAGCGGTTGATGTGGTGTATATGGATTTCAGTGAGGTGTTTGACAAGGTTCCCCACGGTTGGCTATAATTGACTGGAAGAGGGCAAAGAAGGATGGTTTAGTAAGTTTGTGGATGACATTAAGGTCGGTGGAGTTGTGGAGAGTTGTTGCAGGTTACAGAGGGACATAGGGAAGCTGCAGAGCTGGGCTGAGAGGTGGCAAATGGAATTTAATGCAGAAAAGTGTGAGGTGATTCACTTTGGAAGGAGCAACAAGAAGGAAGAATATTGGGCTAATGGTAATATTATTAGTAGTGTAGATGAGCAGAGAGATCTCGGTGTCCATGTACATCGATCCCTGAAAGCTGCCACCCAGATTGATAGAATTGTTAAGGAGGCCTACGGTGTGTTAGCTTTTAATGGTAGAGGGATTGAGTTTCGGAGCCACAAAGTCATGCTGCAGCTGTACAAAACTGTAGTGCGGCTGCACTTGGAGTATTGCGTACAGTTTTGGGCACTGTATTATGGGAATAATGTGGAAGCTTTGGAAAGGGTTCAGGAGATTTACAAGAATGTTGCCTGGTATAGAGGGATGGTCTTATTAGGAAAGGCTGAGGGATTTGAGGTTGTTTTGGTTAGAGAGAAGGAGGTTGAGAGGTGACTTAATTGAGACAATCAGAGGGTTAGATAGGGTGCACAATGAGAGCCTTTTTCCTCTGATAAGGATGGCTCACATGAGGGGACATAGCTTAAAATTGAAGGATGATAGATGTAGGACAGATGTTGGAGGTACTTTCTTTACTAAGTGCAGTATTGACATGGAAAGCACTGCCTGCAACAGCAGCAGACTTGCCAAGTTTAAGGGCATTTAAATGGTCATTAGATAAACATAGGGATGATAATGGAACAGGGTAGGATAGTTGGGTTTCAGATTGGTTCCACAGGACGGCGCAACATCGAGGTTTGAAGGGCCTGCTCTGCGCTGTAATGTTTTGTGTTCTATGTTCTGAGCTCTTCTTAGCTATCCTCACTATCTGTTGAAGGTTCTTATGATCCGACACGTTGCAATTCCTGAACCAGGCAGTGATGCAGCAGCTCAGGCTACTCTCAATGAACCCTCTATAGAATGTGGTGAGGGTAGGGGCTGGGAGGTGCGCTTTTGTCAGCCTGTGCAGAAAGTAGAGACCCTGCTCGGCTTTCTTGGCTATGGAGCTGGTGTTGAGGGTTCAAGTGAGATTCTCCACTAGGTGTACACCAAGAAATTTGGTGCTCTTCACGTTCGCCACGGGGGAGCAGTCGATGTCCAGCGGAGTGGTTGCTCCGTGCCTCCTGAAGTGAACAACCATCTCTATCATCTTGTCCACATTCAGTGACAGATTGGCTCTGCACCAGTCCGTTAGCTGCTGCACCTCCTCTCTATATGTTGACTTGTCATTCGTGCTGAAGAGACCTACTTCAGTTGTATCATCAGCGAACTTGATGATGTGATTCGATCTGTGCATTGCTGCACAGTTGTGTGTTGGCAGGGTGAACAGCAGTGGACTGAGGAAGTTGGTGGTTAGAAAGGACAGGCAGGAAGGTGAGTTGTGAATTGGATTCAGTTAGCCAGGATCTTATTGAATGATGGGCTCAATTACCAACTTGTCTTATTTCTTCTCCACTTTTAATATTTTCATATCTGTTTTTCTCCCAAACAGCTGGATGCTGCTAGGAGAGAAATTGAATCAAATGCTTTATGTCAAAGTATTTTACAGCTACTTTGAGACCAACTAGTAGTTTGAAAGACAAAGAGCTGTTCAAGGGACACAAAGTTAAGTGGAGGAAATTAAGTAAGCACTCATTTTGAGAAGGCTAGAATATAAGCATAGTGATATACACTTCAGCAGTAAAAGTCGTTGGTCAGACTGCATTTGGAATATTGTGGACAGTTTTGGGCCCTGTATATAAAGGAAGATGCTCTGGCCTTGGTGGAGGTGCGGAGGTTTACAAGAATGATCTCAGATGATGAATGGTTGAGGACTCTTGGGTCTCACTTGATGGAGGTTAGAAAGATGAGGGGGAGATCTGATTGAAACTTACAGTATACTTAGAAGCCTGAATAGAGTGGATGTGGAGAAGATGTTTCCATTAGTAGGAGAGACTAGGATTCGAAAGAACAGAGTGAAAGGATGACTGTCAAGAACTAAGATGAGGAGGAATTTCTTCAGCCTTAGAGTATTTAATCTGGGGAACTCATTGGCGCTGATATCTGTGAGCTGAAAATGTATTGCTGGAAAAGCGCAGCAGGTCAGGCAGCATCCAGGGAACAGGAGAATCGACGTTTCGGGCATAAGCCCTTCTTCAGGAATCTGTGAGGCCAAGTCATTGAGTGTATTTAGGACAAAGATAGCTAGGTTCTTGATTGGTAAACCGATCAAGGGTTACAGGGAGAAGGCTGGAGAATGGGGTTGCAAAGTAGATCAGTCTTGATTGAGTCTGCACCACCATTCAGTGGACCAAATGGCCTAATTCTGCTCCTGGTCTTATTGTCCTCGAGCCAGCCATTTCTGATGTGTGCTTCAGCTCCTTTTGATAAAGTGACTCCTTGTGCGAGATCAAAGTAAAACAAGCCCTGTTGATACCTCTTTAGTGTCTGAACAGCCAAGAATAATCTCTCCCTCTGCCTCAGAAAGAGTACTGAGTGGTATCAGCCCTAATTAACTGTTTACTTGAAGATTCTTAAATTCAATTCTTAAGAGTGAAAATTGGGAAGCAAAATAACAAGATATGCTTCACGGGTCTGGGCAATTTTTTTTTGTTTGGCCCTGGAAGGATCACTTGAGGTAATTTTGGGTTAAGTAGAGCCTTGATAGTTTGTTTTAATTGCTTCAGAATGTTATAGTCAAGTCAAACAAAACTATATCTAACTAAGATAGGATTGAGAGGGATGTTCAAGTCTATTTTCAACAGAATTACTGAGAATTGTTAGAAACAAACCATTGTTTATGCTGCATGTGAATTTTTTTGCAATGTCACATTTGTCATATTGCATTGGGAGAAAGGAAAAAGTTATTTACATGGAGAATTCGTTTTAAATGTGGTTTATCTGTGAATTATTATTCACTGTTACATACATGACAAATCATTCATTATATATGTGTGAATAACTTCTATGAAGACCACAATTTCATTTTATATATTTTTGACTATGGACTAAAACCTGAAAAGGACTTTTGAAACCAAACATTGAGGAAGGAATGACTGCAGGTTTTAAAAGTGTTGGTGAAGCTCAGCATGTGGCGATTACACTGCAACTTTGTTCAAGCAGCAGTGGGTGGTGGTTGTTTGTAGATGGTACAGTACAGCACTGGAGTATGTGCAGGCTGCAGTTTTTGCCAGTAACAAGTTGCTGATTAGTTTGTTACATTGTGACTAGTCTTGGATTGAAAGGTCTTTAGCCTGCCAACACTCCTGATTTATTTCTGATTAGCTGAATCCCTTGTGGGTGAGAATGGTAATGCTCTAAGAGTGGTTTGTTTTTCTTTTTATTTTGGCATTAAAAATACC
Source organism: Chiloscyllium plagiosum (assembly GCF_004010195.1). Lineage (NCBI taxonomy): Eukaryota > Metazoa > Chordata > Chondrichthyes > Orectolobiformes > Hemiscylliidae > Chiloscyllium > Chiloscyllium plagiosum. The sequence continues at coordinate 58,270,143 of NC_057730.1, read as the reverse complement.
TGAAACCAGAAGAAAGTTGCAGCTGGTTTTGTCTTTAATTGATAACAAAGAGGCTTTGTAGACAATATACCAATTGATGTGTGTCTTCTGCAAAGAAGAGAATGAGCAACATAGTATTGGCAGGCATGAAGCAACATCTCAATGAACCCTGTCGATACTGTTTAACTGTTTCTTTCTTCCTTCCACCTATAAAACCATTTCTTTGTGTATGTCTAGGCATTTTAAGAGAGGAATTAGTATTTTCACTTATAGAGCCATATGTTGATTGTTCATAACTGATTAGAATGTACTTTTTGTGATAAACTGTAGTTAAGTACAGGAACCTGGTCAGTGTTTTCTGTTCGAACCAGATAAATTAGAGACTTGCATTTGCAGTATTTACCTTAGCTGGTAAAACATAAAACACTTCTGAAAAATGTTATGAAATAAGTGTGATCTGCACAAAGATTTTTATTAAATTGTGTTTTACTACAGGTTTTGTCACTATTGGGTAATTTTAGGGAGATATTTCTTTTGGTGAAAATACAGAAGAACCTCATGGCTTTGTTGAATGAAATGAGCTGATGATTTTAAAAATGATATTGATTAAATCACGTCTTGTTTGCATATCTATGATACCCTAATGACCGAAAAATGGTTGAAACAGAAGTTTAAGGAAATTTTGAAATCCAAATAACGAACATGCAGTTTTGGGTAATGTGGATTGGTTGCACTTGTAAGGTAAAAGACTATTCACATAATCTTTTGCAAAAGTCAGAGTAGCACAGCACCCTACATTGTTTCCAACATTAGCAATATAAATTAGTTTTATATTGGTGAGAAAAATAGCTGTCTGAAATATATTTGGAGTTGTACAACTAGTTTATTTGGAATGGCAGTTGTGATCCCACTAACCTGTAATTCACTTTGTTTTACAGCTATAGAAGAAATGTTTAGCAGATGAGAATGGAGGATTATGAGGAGTTTTGCAATAGACATTTAGCCAGGATTCAGACTGAGATGGTGGAAAATAAATCATTTGAGTCAGTGTGGCCAAAGAACAATTCTGTTATCCACTTCCACGGGATTGCTGCACTCTGTCCTCTGGTATGACTCTTGATTTAATGAAAAAAAATTAAATGTCATTATTATATTAATGGAAATTAGGACCAATATATGTTTTACTTATTGCTTTTCTTTCTGAAATCTAAAATACACTTGTTCAGAACATGATGTTGATGGTTCTTAATACAAATTATTATTTTCCACGCATACATACATACAAAATTAAAGACTGAAGATTGAAAGTGAAACACCTTGGAGTGTTATTCCATGCACATCTAACCGCTAACACAACTGCATTTCCTGTCCTGTGTTGAATAAAAAAAAGACACCTAGTTCGAACGGATATTAATGATTATAACCTTGTAATTGAGAAGACAGAATTGGGAACTGCAGATGCTGGAGATCAGAGTCAAGATTAGAGTAGTGCTGGAAAAGCACAGCAAGTCAGGCAGCATCCAAGGGAGCAGGAAAATCAATCTTTTGGGCAAAAGCCCTTCATCAGGAATGAGGCTGGGAGCCTCAGGGGTGGAGAGATAAATGGGAGGTGGGGAGTGGGGCTGGAGAGAAGGAAGCTGAGAGTGCAATAGGTGGATGGAGGTGAGGGTGAAGGTGATAGGTCGGAGAGGAGAGTAGTGCGGATTGGTGGGAAGGAAGATTGACAGATGGGACAGGTCATGAGGATGGTACTGAGCTGGAAGGTTGGAACTGGGGTAAGGTGGGGGAGGGGAAATGAGGAAACTGGTGAAATCCACATTAATGCCATGGGGTTGAAGGGTTCTGAGGCGTCGGGTGGTGAGGGAGCGGTGGTGGAGGAGGCCCAGGAACTACATATCCTCGGCAGAGTGGGAGGGGGAATTGAAATGTTCGGCCACGGGGTGGTGGGGTTGATTGGTATGGGTATCCTGGAGATGTTCTCTGAAGCACTCTGTGAGAAGGCATCCAGTCTCTCCAATGCAGAGGAGACCGCATCGGGAGCAATGGATACAATGACAGGTGTGGGAGTGTAGGTAAAACTCTGATGGATGTGGAAGGCTCCTTTGGGGCCTTGGATGGAGGTGAGGTAGGAGGTATGGGCGCATGTTTTGCAATTCCTGCAATGGCAGGGGAAGGTGCCAGAAGGGGAGGGTGGGTTGTTGGGGGTGCGTGGACTTGACCAGGTAGTCGCGGAGGGAACGGTCTCCGCAGAAAGCAGATAGGGGTGGGAAGGGAAATATATCCCTTGTGCTGGGGTCTGTTTGTAGGTGGTGGAAATGTCGATGGATGATGCGATTTATGAAGAGGTTGGTGGGGTGGAAGGTGAGGACTGGGGGGGGGTGGGGATTCTGTCCTTGTTGCCCACCTTCTCTCACTTACCTCCTGCAAAAGTATTCCCAATTCCACCACCTCCGTCGCTTCTGCTCCCAGGAGGACCAGTTCCACCACAGAACACACCAAATGGCCGCCTTCTTCAAAGACCACAACTTGCCCACCCATGTGGTTAAAGATGCCCTCCAAAGCATCTCATCGACATCCTGCCCCTCTGCCCTTGAACCCCTGTCCTCGAATCCCATCCCTCCAACCGCAACAAGGACAGAACCACCATCCCCCTGGTCCTCGCCTTCCACCCTACCAACCCCTCCGCATAAATTGTATCATACGACATATCTGCCACCTACAAATGGACCCCACCACCAGGGATATATTTCCCTCCCCGCCCCTGTCCATTTCCCGCAAAGACCATTTCCTCTGCGACTCCTTGGTCATGCCCACGCCCCCAACAATCATCCCTCCCCTTCCGGCAGGAATTGCAAACATGCGCCCACACCTCCTCCCCCCCCCCCCCCCCCTCACTTTCGTCAAAGGCCTCAAAGGAGCCTTCCACATCCATCAAAATTTCACCTGCACTTCCACACGTCATTTATTATGTCTGCTGCTCCCAATACGGTCTCCTCTACGTTGGGGAGACCAGACGCCTTCTTACAGAGCGCTTCAGAGAACATCTCTGGGACACCCGCACCAATCAACTCCACTGCCCTGTGGCCAAACATTTCAACTCCTCTTCCCGCTCTGCCAAGGACATGCAGTTCCTGGGCCACGTCCACTGCCATTCCCTCACCACCTGGTGCCTGGAAGAAGAACGCCTCATCTTTTGCCTCGGGACCCTTCAACCCTATGGCGTTAATGTGGACTTTCCTCATTTCCCCTCTCCCCACCTTACCCCAGTTCCAACTTTCCAGCTCAGCACTGTCCTCCTGACCTGTCCCACCTGTCAATTTTTCTTCTCACCTATCCGCTCCACCCTCCTCTCTGATCGATCACCTTCACCCCCACTGTCATCCACTATTGCATTCTCAACTACCTTCCCTCCAGCCCCACCCTCTTCGTATTTGTCTCTCCACCCCCGAGGCTCCCAGCCTCATTCCTGATGAAGTGCCTTTGCCCAAAACGTCGATTTTCCTGCTCCAGCCTGACCTGCTGTGCTTTTCCAGCACCACTCTAATCTTGACTTTGTAATTGATGCAAACTTTATTGGTGTTTGGCAGTTTGCCTCAAATCTTTCATGTCCTTGGCTTCCTGCTTCCATTAGAAGATTCACATGACTACATTTCAATTATGCAATTTGTTTTTAAACTATATCTACAAGGTGAGGGACAATAAGCCACAGATACATTTTATATAACATAATAGATCTCATAAAACATTGCATTTTCAAAGGATATAGTCGAAGTCTAACCTTTATTGTCTCCATGTTGTGTTGCTTCTCTTGTTTTGATTCTATCACTGAAGGACTTGCTTTCCATTTCAGTACGTCTTCTGTCTTTTCCTGATTCTTTTTGCTTGAATAAAGCGCAGGTGGTTAAGCAATTGTGGGATTTTCTTTGACATCTCTTCCCTTTTGTTGCTTGAAGAGTGGATTTCATAATTGGTTTAGCCTACTTTGGAATGCAATCGTTTCTGTATTTCAAAAGCAAATTAGGGAAAAAAAGCTGCCTGGTCCTTATGTTTGATACTGTTTCAGTCAGGGGAATTTTAACCTCTTTCTAAAAAATCTAATTTTTGTTTATGTTTTATACTTAACACACGTTGTTCAGGTTCTAAATTTCATCTAAGTTTAGGCACCTGATATTTACCAGCTCTTCATTGAAAAGTATCTTAGGTTGGCGAACTAACTCAAACTGGGTTCTGTATTGTACATTGGCTAACTCAAAATCATTAATACTAAAAAATGTGGAGCTGGGGTACGCGACTCGTGGAAATGAAATACAGTCACCAGAGAAGCAGTATTAAAGAAAGAAATGGGACTAAACGCAGGTAAGCTCCCTGGCCCTGATGGCTTGCAACCTGGCATCCCAAAAGAAGTAGCTACAGAGATATTGGATGTGATTTTCCAAGAATCCTTTTGATTCTGAAGAAGTACTGGAGGATTGGAAAACTACCAATGTTGACACTTCTTCAAGAGCAAAGGAAGGGAAAGAAGTGCTTAACTATGCGCTGATTAGACTAACATTTGTTAAAATTTGTTTTAATCAATTATTAAGGAAGCAGTAGTACATATGGATAATCTTAATCTAATAAAGCAAAATCAGTATGACTTCATGAAAGGGAAATAGTGTTTTTTGAGGCAGTCTAGACGAGCGAATAGAGTGGAGCCAGTCGATACATTGTATTTGGTCTTTCAAAAAGTGTTTGACAAATCAACTTGTTCATTTTGGAAAGGAGAACAAAAGAACAGAATGTTATTTAAATGGAGAAAAAGTCAGAAAGCTGCAACGTAAGGGGACTTGGGTATACTTTGTGAATGAAATGCAGAAAGCTAGTACACATGTGCATGAGGTAATCAGGAAAGCTTTTGGAATGTTGGCCCATATTTCAAGGAGTTTGGAGGAAAAGAGTAGGGAAGAGACACAGCAACTGGAGTACTGAGAGTAGTTTTGCTCCCCTTATTTCAAGAAAGAGGTCACTTAATTTGGAGGCAGTTCAGAGAAGATTCACTAGGATAATTCCTGGTATGGAGGGATTGTTTTATGAACAACGGCGAAATAGTTTGGGACTCTCCTCGCTGGACTTTGGAAGAATGATCGCACTAAAACATTTTGGATTCTTAAGGCGCTTGACAGGGTAAGTGCTGAAAGGATGTTTCCCCTCATGGGAGAGTCTAGGACCAGAGGCCATAGTCGGGTGGCACAGTGGTTAGCACTGCTGCCTCACAGTGCCAGAGACCCGGGTTCAATTCCCGCCTCAGGCGACTGACTGTGTGGAGTTTGCATGTTCTCCCCGTGTCTGCGTGGATTTCCTCCGGGTGCTCCGGTTTCCTCCCACAGTCCACAGATGTGCAGGTCAGGTGAATTGGCCATGCTAAATTTCCTGTAGTGTTAGGTAAGGGGTAAATGTAGGGGTATGGGTGGGTTGCGCTTCGGCGGGTTGGTGTGGACTTGTTGGGCCGAAGGGCCTGTTTCCACACTGTAATGTAATGTAATCTAATCTAATCTAATAAAGGGATACCAATCTAAAATTGTGATGAAGAATTTTTTCTCAGGGTTGAGTGTCTCTTGAGCTCCTTGCCACATGGAGCTGTGGGGGCAGAGTCCTTCTGTATATTTAATTCTGAGATTCTTGATTAGGAGAATCAAGGATTATGGGAAAATGCAAGAAAATGAATGTGAGGAATGCTGGATTAGTTATGATGCTATTAAATGGCTGAGCAGGCTAAAGGGGCTGAACGACCTCCTATTCCTCGACTTATGAACTAGGTACAGACTATTGCATAAGTTCACAAAGGTGGGTACATAATAGCAAGTTGTTTTGGTTTTTACAGCCATCTTGGTTATCTCTACTCAGTTTTGTCCAAAGCTACTTAGAGGCAATAGAAAGAAGTGGATGATTTGTGAAACAGATTTATGGAAGCCAATATTTTAATTAAATATATTTGCTAAGGTATTTTGGTTTGTTTGTCTTGTTTGACTAGAATACCTTTTTAAAGCAAAAGATCTTAGTGACAGCCTTCTGTCTTGTAAAACGATAGTTGGCATTATTGTCGACAACTATGTTTAAACAAAGATCATGTGTTGACTTGGGTTACTTAGTCAATGAAAGCTTCATAAGCACAGCGTCTTTGAAATCGGAAAATACTTTAAACAATAGTTATGAGCTTTCATGAGCTGAGTCAACAACCAAGCTTTAGCTGGTTATTTGATAACTTTTATTTCAGCATTGAGTTATTCATCATCTAACTAATGGAGCGAATAAGTGGTATTTACAATACATAGTGCAGGTACTTCTGAATAAGGTTGGTTTTTGAAGGTTGAAATTGGATCTAATGAGCTTTAGATTTGCTGAAAGCTTTCTTACCATCATACTGAAGCAAGGTAACTTTTCCTATTACAGATGAATAGTGAAAGGAAGCTGGAGATGCAGCAGTACAGACAAAAAGCTGTGGAATTGGAGCTCAAGCGGCAGAAAGCGAGAAAAAGTGCCTTACTAACTCGTGTACAAGAAATTATAGAAAATGTACAGGTTAGTTATTTTGTTGTCTTTGTGTAAATTAATGAGTTTTAAAACCTGGAATTTTAAAACACCAGGCAAAAATTTGAAATTGCAATACAGATTACATAATTATTCTACCTTCATTGACATTGTAATGTTTTAAACAACTTGACTGTTGAAATTCTGAATAGTTAGTGCTTCTATTTTGCTTTGTATTAGTAAATGGCTTGCTACTTCTAGATGCTTATGATATTTACCATTCTATAACACAGGAAAGTACAGATTATTTTAGTGTCCAGTTTAGCTCAGTGGTAGCAATTGAATAAGGTGGGTGAAGCTGCAGCATGGGAATTTGATGTGGCCATTTCGGAGACATGGATAGAGCAGAGACAGGAATGGTTGTTGCAGGTTCTGGGGTTTAGATGTTTCAGTAAGATTAGAGAAGATGGTAAAAGAGGGGGAGGTGTGGCATTTTTAGTCGAGAACAGTATTGTGGCAGAAAGGACTCGTCTACTGAGGAAGTATGAGCTGAAGTTAGAAACAGGCAAGGAGAGGTCACCCTATTGGGGTTTTCTAACGGCCTCCAAATAGTTCCAGAGATATACAAGAAAAAATTGCAAAGACGATTCTAAATAGAAGCGGGAGTAACAGGGTAGTTGTTATGGGGGACTTGAACTTTCCAAATATTGACTGGAATAGTTCAAGTACTTTAGATGGATCAATTTTTGTCCAATGTGTGCAGGAGGGTTTCCTGACGCAGTATGTAGACAGGCCAACAAGGGTCAAGGCCACATTGGATTTGGTACTGGGTAATGAACCTAGCCAGGTGTTAGATTTGGAGGTAGGTGAGCACAATTCGTTATGTTTACTTTAGCAACGGAAAGAGATAGGTAAGTAACACAGGGCAAGAGCTATAGCTAGGGAAAGGGCAATTATGATGTGATTAAGCAAAATTTAGGATGCAGATTATGGGAAGGAAACTGCAGGGAATGGGCACAATTGAAATGTGGACCCTATTCAAGGAACAGCTACTGCGTGTCCTTGATGAGTATGTACCTGTCAGGCAGGGCAGAAGTGGTTGAGTGAGGGAGCCGTGGTTTACTAAGGAAGTTGAATTTCTTGTCGAAGAAGAAGAAGTCTTGTGTTAGGATGAGACGTGAAGGCTGATTAAGGGCGCTTGAGAGTTACAGATTAGCAAGGAAAGACCTAAAGAGAGAGCTAAGAAGAGTCAGGAGGGGACATGAGATGTCTCTGGCAGGTAGGATCAAGGAAAGCCCTAAAGCTTTCTATTGTATGTCAGGAATAAAAAAAAAAAATGACAAGAGAATGATTAGGGCCAATCAAGGATAATAGTGGGAAGTTGTGTGTGGAGTCCAAGGAAATAGGGGAAGCGCTAAATAATTTTCGTCAGTATTCACACTGGAAAAAGACAATGTTGTCGAGAATACTGAGATACAGGCTATGAGACGAGACGAGATTGAGGTTCACAATGAGGAGGTGTGAGCAATTCTGGAAAGGGTGAAAATATATAAGGCCCTTTGGCCCGATGGGATTTATCCTAGGATTCTCTGGGAAGCCAGGGAGGAGATTCAGAGCCTTGAGCTTTGATCTTTATGTTGTCATTGTCTATATGAATAGTGCTATAAAACTGGAGGATAACAAATGTCCTCTTCAAGGAGGAGAGTAGAGACAACTTTGGTAACAGAAGACCAGTGAGCCTTATTTTGGTTGTGGGTTAAGTGTTGGAAGAGATAGGATTTATAATCATGTAAGAAGGAATAACTTGATAGGGATGGTTTTGTGAAGGGTAAGTCGTGCCTCACAAACCTTATTGAGTTCTTTGAGAAGGTGACCAAACAGGTGGATGAGCGTAAAGCGGTTGATGTCATGTATATGGATTTCAGTAAGGCATTTGATAAGGGGTCACATGGTAGGCTATTGCGCAAAATACGGAGGCATGGGATTCAGGGTGCTTGTGGTTTGGATCAGAAATTGTCGAGCTGAAAGAAAACAGTGGTGGTTGATGGGAAATGCTCACCTTGGAGCTGAGTTACTAGTGGTGTATCGCTAGGATCTGTTTGGGGCCACTGCTGTTTGTCATTTTTATAAATGATCTGGATGAGGGCATAGAACAATGGGTTAGTAAATTTGCAGATGACATTATTGTCGATGGAGTTGTGAATAGTGCAAAGAATGTTGCAGGTTACAGAGGGACATAGATAAGCTGCAGAGCTGGGCTGAGAGGTGGCAAATGGAGATAGTTCACTTTGGTAGGAGCAACAGGAATAAAGAGTACTGGGTTAACGGTAAGATTCTTGGTAGTGCAGATGAACAGAGAAATCTCAAGTGTCCGTGTGCGTAGTGCCACCCAGGTTGATAGGGTTATTAAGAAGGCCTACGGTGTGTTAGCTTTTATTGGTCGAGGGATTGAGTTTCGGAGCCACCAAGTCATGGTGTACCTGTATAAAACGCTGGTGCGGCTGCAGTTTGAGTATTGTGTACAGTTCTGGTCACCATATTATAGGAACAATGTGGAAAGGGTCCAGAGGAGATTTACAAGGATTTTGCCTGATATGGAGGGAAGGTCTTATGACGAAAGGCTGAAGGACTTGAGGCTGTTTTTTGTTGGAGAAGAAAGTTGAAAGGTGACTTAATTGAGACACACAAGATAATCAGAGGGTTCGATAGAGTGGACAGTAAGAGCCTTTTTCCTTGGACGGTGATAGCTAGCACGAAGGGCCACAGCTTTAAATTGCGGGATGATAGATATAGGACAGGTACCAGAAGTAGTTTTTTTTAAACTTAGTGTAACATTGGCGTGGAACGCTCTCTCTGTCTGCAACAGTAGTAGACTCGCCAACTTTAAGGGCATTTAAATGGTCATTGGATAAATATATGGATGAAACTGGAAAAGTGTAGGTTAGATGGGCTTCAGATTGGTTCACAGGTCGGTGCAATACTATAGGGCCTGTACTATGCTGTAATGTTCTGTATTCTATGAAATCTTAGTTCAAGCCCTACTCTGGATTTAAATATGTACAGGCAGTTCTGTTATCACATTTCTTTCTTTAATTGGCTGGAAAGTGATTGGGTAAATAGGGAATGCTAATTCTAAAGCACAAGCTTTTAAAGTGTGTGTTGGCTATAATGCGAAGAGATCACCAACACTTTTAAGTGTTGTTTGTATTGTGCTATTTTTGGCTAGCTCAGGATTGCACATGTGTGCAACAATTGCATTCTGGAAGAATTGCCTGTAATCTGTACCATCAGTTTACTATGCGGTGCTGTTATTTTGGGGTGGTTGTCTTTTGGGTAAGATATTCAACGATGATTAGAGTGGATTGTCTAGCATTTTTGAACAAAAAAGCAGGGGACTCAACAATTCCTCAATAATACAGACTGTCTAGTAATTTATCTCATTGCTGTTTGTGGAGAATATATTTGGGCTGTGTGTTGGGGGAATGATTTACTTTCATTCTTCTGGGATGAAGACATTTGGTTCACACAAGTTTAAAATGTGCACTTTATGACCCAGCAGTTTCTGGATTACATGGAAACAATAGAAAATCCTGAGACCAGGGTTAATATGCAGCCTGTAATAATGGTGTACCGTCACTATCTGTTGGCAATAAGGACCCACATCAGTTGTTATAATGCAAAAGGAAGCCTGTTAGCCCACTGAATTCATATCACTTTGAGAGGTTCATCTCTTGATGGAAGTTTTGAATTAGTTCATTTTACAACTTTAAAAAACTGATGATTTTAATAAAACATTTAAAATTCTGAGGAGATTTGGCAGGATTGATGACAGGATATTTCCCCCTCATGGGGGAGTCTAGAAATGGAGGAGAAAGTGAGGACTGCAGATGCTGGAGATCAGAGCTGAAAATGTGTTGCTGGAAAAGCGCAGCAGGTCAGGCAGCATCCAAGGAGCAGGAGAATCGATGTTTTGGGCATGAGCCCTTCTTCAGGATGCTGCCTGACCTGCTGCGCTTTTCCAGCAACACATTTCGAGTCTAGAAATGGGACTCAATTTGTGAATAAGAAGTCTCTCATTGAAGATGCATGAGGGAATTTCCTCTTTGAGGGTTGTTCGCTTTTGAAATTCAGTTAATATCAGAGATTGGGGTACAGGAAAGTGGATGTAAGGCAATAATCAGATCAGCAATGATCTTGAATTATGAAGCAGGCCAAGGGCCAAATGGCCGACTCCTTTTTCTTACCGTCATCTGAGTTTAGATATGATGGAAGGTATCATCATTAGTGCTATCAAGCAGCACCTCCTCAGGAGTAATCTGCTTAGTAGCGTCCAGTTTGGGTTCTGCCAGGATAATTCCGCTCCTGACCCCATTACAACCTTGCTTTGAGAGTGGACAATAGGACTGAATTCCAGAGGTGAGGTAAGTGTGACAGTCCTTGGCATCAAAACTGCATTTGATGGAATGTGGCATTAAGGAGCCTTGGCAAAACTGGAATTGATGGGAAACTGGGGGCAAATTTTCTGGAAGGTGGTTGTTGGACAAAATCAGAAGACCGAACAATACCCATGAGGGGGACCTCAATTGTGATCTTGGGTTCAGGTTGCGCTCCATGTAACCCTACCATAATGTTCTGTGTAAAATCTTCCTTACTGTGCTGTTTTGATGCCATCACCTTGATAACTCATTCTCTCTGTACTTTACTTATTTTGTATAGTTTTGGATTATTTCTTACTTTGGTTAAACCCTCATCATGCGCCTCATACCTATCATGTTATTCGAGCCATTTGGTTTGACTCTTGCACCATCCTATTTTGATTTTTTTTTGTAATTATTAATTAGATCATAGGTCATCCCTTCACTTGCTGATCAGCTGTTGATACTTGACTTAGACTGTTCGACACTTTTGATCACCTTCAAAGAATTGTTATTCAGCCTGTCATTACTCCACTCACTATTTGTATTTGTTTTCATCCTCTTAATTACTTAGAATTATTTTACCATTATTTGTCTGCATATAAATGCTGTGCCTGTGTGCTTCCCTCCACCTGACAAAGGTGCAGCGCTATGAAAGCTTGTGATTTCAAATAAACCTGTTGGATTATAACCTGGTGTCATATGACTTATGACTTTGTCCACACCAGTCCAACACCGGCATCTTCACATCGTGCTTAGTTGTAGAGTCATAGAGATGTACAGCATAGAACCAATCTACTCCCACCTGCCAGCACCCGGCCCATATCCCTCCAAACCCTTCTTATTCATATACCCATCCAAATGCCTCTTGTTGGAAGTCAGTCATCTCAGCTCTTGGACATTTCTGCAGGAGTTCCTCAGGGTAGTGTCTGAGGTTAGAAATGAGAATGTGCAATCATCAGTAAACAATGTTCAGCACCATTCGTGATTCCTCAGATAACGAAGCAGCCCGTGTCCAATTGCAACAAGATCTGGACAAATCCAGGCTTGGACTGGTAAGCGGCAAGCAACATTCATGCCACACAAATGCCAGGCTATGACTATCACCAATAAAAGATAATCTAACCACCATCCCTTGACATTCAAAGATATTACTATCATTGAATTTCCCACTGTCAACCTCTTGCGGGGTGATCGGACTCACCATTTAAACACAGTGGCTACAGGAGCAGGTGGGGGGCTAGGAATACTGCAGCAAGTAACATACCACCTGACTCCCCAAAGCCTGTCATTCAGTGGTGTGATGAATATTTTCCACTTGCTTGAATGGGTGTAGCCTTAACAACACTCAAGAAGCTTGACACCATTCAGGACAATGTAGCCCGCTTGATTGGCACCACTTTCACAAGCGTCCACTTCTTCTACCACCGACACTCAGTAGCTGCATTTACAAGATGCACTGTAGAAATTCACCAAAGATACTTTGACAGAACCTTCCAAACCCGTGACCACTTTGATCTAGGAGAAGAAGGGCAGCAGATACGTGGGAACACCACCCTCCAAGCCACTCACCACCCTGACTTGGAAATATATCACTGTTGCTGGGTCAAAATCCTAGAATACCCCCCTTTAATGGCATTGTGGGTCAACCCACGGCAGGTGAATTGCAGTGGTTCAAGAAGGCGGCTCGGCACCACCTTCTCAAGGGCAACTAGGGACTGGCAATAATTGCTAGCAAAACAGCGACACCCACAACCCACAAACGAATGAATTTTAAAAAATGTGAACTCCATTCAATAATGTACTCCTGGTGTAGTCTCATCAAGGTCCTATACAATTGCAGCAAGACATTATTACAAAGAGATTAGATTGTAAGAGTGTTAAAGATGAGCATTCTACTCGCCTTCCTAATCGTTTGCTGTACCTGGAATGGTAAATTTCTGTCATACGTGTACAAATTCCCAGGACCCTCAGAATACCAACATTTTTAAGTTTTCACCATATTTAAAACATGCCAATTTGAGTTTTGCTTCCACTTTTTTCCAAGAAAGTCCCACTGAGGCAAGGAATGGTAAGATGAAGGAGCCTTGGACGACAAGAGAAGAGGAGCTTCTTGTCAAGGGGATGAAGGAAGCTTAAGCTTGAGTAAACAAGGATCTGGCACAGCTTTAGAGGATTACAGGGTAGCTAGGAAAGAACTCAAAAATGGACTGAGGAGAGCGAGGAGGGGGCACAAAAAAGCCTTGATGGGAAGGATCAGGGAAAACCCAAAGGTGTTCTACACTAAGGTAAGGAATAAGAGAATGATCAGAGAGAGGGTAGAACAGATCAGGGATAGCGGAGGGAGCTGGAGTCTGGAGTGGTAGGGGAGGCCCTAAATGAGTTTTTTGCTTAAGTATTCACTAGAGAGAGGGGGACCTTGTTGATGGTTAGAACACTGTGGACCATGTTAATAGGCTTGAACAGATTGATATTAAGAAAGTGGATGTGCTGGAAACTCTGGGACGCATTAAGATAGATAAGTCCCCAGAGATGGAGTAGATATATCCAAGGTTACTACGGGAAGCGAGGAATGAGATTGCTGTGCCTCTGGTGATAATCTTTGCATCCTCGCTCTCCACGGGAATAGTACCAGATGATTGGAGGGAGGTGATTGTTGTTCCTCTATTCAAGAAATGGGGAAATCCCTAGGAATTACAACCAGTTAGTCTTGCATCTATGGTAAGCAAGGTACTGGAAAGGATTGAGAGAGAGGATTTATTTCTATTTGGAAAAGAATAGTTTTATTAAATGTAGTCAGCATGAGGGGCAGGTCATACCTCACAAGCCTTATTGAGTTATTTGAGGATGTGACGAGACAGGTTGAGTAGTGGAAGTGGTATATATGGATTTTGGTAAGGCATTTGATAAGGTTCCTCATGGTAGGCTCATTCATAAAGTTCGGAGGTATGGGATACAGGGAAATCTGACTGCCTAGATACAGAATTGGCTGGCTGAAAGAAGACAGTGAGTGATACTGGATGGAAAGTGTTCTTGCATGGAGGTCAGTGACCAGTGGTGTCCCGTAGGGATCTGTTAGAATATAGAACAATACAGCACAGAACAGGCCCTTCGGCCCACGATGTTGTGCCGAACATTTGTCCTAGCAAATATTTGTCCGAGCTCAAATGTTCTCGGGTCTCAGCTCTTTGTAGTTTTTATAAATGACTGAGATGAGGAATTGAAAGAATGGGTTAGTAAGTTTGCCGATGACACTAAGGTTGGTGCTGTTGTAGATAGTATCAAGGGTTGTTGCAGGCTACAACAAGACATTGATGGGCTGCAGAGCTGGGCTGAGAAGTGGTAGATGTAGTTCAACCTGGATAAATGAGAAGTGATTCATTTTGGAAGGTCGAATTCGAATGCTGAATACAGGGTTAAAAACAGGATTCTTGACAGTGTGGAGGAACAGTGGGATATTGGTCCAAATATATAGATCCCTCAAAGTTGCCACCCAAGTGGAATGAAGGGCTTATGCTTGAAACGTCGATTCTCCTGCTTCTTGAATGCTGCCTGACCAGCTGTGCTTTTCCAGCGCCACACTCTTCGACTCTGATCTCCAGCATCTGCAGTCCTCACTTTCCCCTACTCAAATTGATAGGGTTATTAAGAAGACATGTGACATTTTGGCTTTCTTTAACAGGGGGAATTGAGTTTAAGAGCTGTGTGCTGCAACTCTATAAAACCCGAGTTAGGCCATACGTGTGTCCATTTCTGGTTGCCTCATTCTAGGGAGGATGTAGTTGCGTTAGAGAGGGTGCAGAGGAGATTGACCAGGATGCTGCCTGAATTGGAGGGCTTGTCTTATGCAGAGAGGTTGACTGAGCTCGGGCTTTTCACATGGGAGAGAAGAAGGAAGAGAGGTGACTTGATAGAGGTATACAGGTGATGAGAGGCATAGATAGAGTAGATAACCAGAGACTTTTCCCCAGGCAGAAATGGCTATCACGAGGGTCATAATTTTAAGGTGATTTGGAGGAAGGTATACGGGAGATGTCAGAAGTGGGTTCTTTACTACCACCACTGGCAGTGCATTCCACACACCCACCACTCTTTGTGTAGAGTCAGAGACATTAGGGACATTTAAGCGACTGCCGGACAAGCGCATGGACAATCATAAATTGAGGGGTGTGTAGGTTAGGTTGATCTTCAAGGGCCTGTACTGTGCTATACTGTTCTTTGTTCTAAATTGCACACTTGCAATATTCTTGTTGCTGGATGGGTTAAACTACAATCACTCTACACCATCTAGAATAAAACTGTGACTAACTAATTACTAAAATTAGAATTTTCCATTTTCACTGACATAGTTGATTCACTTACTCTGTAGCATGGTGGTACAATGGCATTTTTCATGTACCTGTCACCACAGCACCACCCTGTGTCCCGCTCCATCATTTTGATTATGGAGTACCCAACAAAAGCACGAATCTGACATCAAATGCCTTCTCAAATATTTTCCAGACCCTAAGTCTGTTTTGAGGCAGAAAAGATTGTTGGCCTTTGAGCCTGCTCAAAGTTTCACCCACCAAGATCCACGCTCAAAAGTTTACTGATTAATTTCTATTACCTTTGTAAATAGGTAATACATCAACTATTGTAAGAAAGTGAGGACTGTAGATGGCGATCAGAGTCAAAAGTGTGGCACTGAAAAAGCGCAGCAGGTCAGGCAGCATCTGAGGAGCAGGAGTGTCGACGTTTTGAGCATAAGCTCTTCATCAGAAATGAGGAAGAGCTTATGATCGAAACGTAAACTCTCCAGGGTCTTCGGATGCTATCTGACCTGCTGTGGCTTTCCAGCGCCACGCATCAACTACTATGTTAATGAGCCACCAATACAGAAAACGCAGAGGCATAATACCGAGAGACCCTGATTAGCTGGTGGTGTTAAGCAATTAGCATTTGAACAGTGTTTTTCAACCGATTTCAGAATCCCATTCAGACTATTTCCAAACCAAAGAAAAGCAGAAATCAAAATGCAGAGCTGGAGAAACATGGTAGGCCTGGCAGTGTCTGTTGAGAGAAAAACAAAGTTAACATTTTCAAGTCCAGTGCTCCTTTGTTAGACTCATTGTATTTCCCTAAAACCTTTTATTTCAGATTTCTGGGGGTGGGTATGGTGACAGAGAACGTAACAAACAAAGCTAAAAGAAAAGGAAGAAATGGGGATGAATTCACAATGTGAAGATGTTGAACTCAGTATTAAGTCCAGATAATTGTAAAGTGCCTAGTCTGAAGATGAGATCATGTTCCTCCAGTTTGCCCTGTGATTTGCTGGGGCATTGTAGCATGATGAGGACAGGCACACAAGCATGCAAGCAGGATGCTGTGTTAAAATGGCCTGTTATGGGAAGGTCAGGGTCATGCTTGTGCACAGACTGGAGTTGCTTAAACATCCGTAATGTCTCTGACTCTACTGCCACCGCTAGCAGTGCATTCCACACACCCAACGCTCTCTACGTAAAGAACCTACCTCTGACATCTCCCCTGTAGCTTCCTCGAATACCTTAAAATTATTACCCTCGTGACAGCCATTTCTGCCTGGGGAAAAGTCTCTAGTTATCTACTTTATCTCTGCCTCTCATTACCTGGTATGGGTGGGTTGCGCTTCGGCGGGTCGGTGTGGACTTGTTGGGCCGAAGGGCCTGTTTCCACACTGTAATGTAATGTAATCTAATCTAATCTAACCTGTACACCTCTCAGGTGCAAAGTGACTACCCAGTCTGCATTTGGTTTCTCCAATGTAGAGTAGGTTATATTGGGTGCAGTGAATGCAGACTAGTGGTATCACTGCAAGGGAAGGGATTATTTTCATTACGGCAGCTAGATGTCCTTGAGAAGGTGGTGATAGTGAGCTGCCTTCTTGAACTGCCGCAGTGAGGTATTGTAGGTCGATTCTTACAGTCCATTGGGAGGGAATTCCAGAATTCCAACCCAGCGACCAGTGAAAGAATGGTGATATATTTTCAAATCAAGATAGTGAGTGACTTGAAGGGGAACTTACAGGTGGTGATGTTGCCATGAATCTGCTGCTTCTGTCCTTCCAGATGGAATTGGTCCTTGGGTTTGGAGGGTGCTGTCTGAGGATCTTTGGTGAACTTCTGTAGTGCATCTTGTAGATGGTAGAGGGTAGACAGATGGTAGAGGGTAGACAGATGGAGCAGTAAATGACTGGGTTGGAATTGTCCTGCTTTTTATGTACAGTACATACTTGGGCAATTTTCCATTTTGCTGGGTAGATACCAGTGTTGTAACTGTACTGGAACAGCTTGACGAGGGGAGTGACAAGTTCTGGAGCAGTCTTCAGTCCTACTGCTGGAATGTTGTCAGAACCTTTAGCCTTTTCAGGATCTGGTGTCTTCAACTGTCTCTTGATATCACATGGAGTGAATTGAATTGGCTGAGTACTGGTATATGTAACGCTGGGGAGCACAGGAGATGGGCTGAGATGTATTGTTCACTCGGTACTTCTGGTTGAAGGTTGCTTGGAATCTTCAGCCTTACCTTTTGCATTGATGTGCTGGGCTCTTCCATCAGCTGAGTGTATAGTTAGGGCACTTCAGAGGCGTGTTAAGAATTTGGTTTGGGACTTTGATTAAAGTCAAGATGCAGAAGTAATGGCACATTCTCTTCCCTAAACAACACTCATGAGCCACCTTGGTTTTTGCAAAAACCTAACAGTTACTGCTTCACTTTTACTGAATTTATATTTCAGATTATTTTCAAATTTCAAACTGCTGTAATAGGATTTAAGTTGCATTCTCTGGATTACTTGTTCTGATTTCTTAATTACTATCTCGTAGAATATCTAAACACTGTTGTATCCCATCTCCAATGGTGAGTGTCATTCTGCCAATTGTCATTGTGCAATGTGTATATGAAAGATCACGAATGCAAGTGCACACCCTCCGTTCTGTTGATATTTCTGTGATTCTAAAAAAAGTGTATAAACACAAACAATCCATGTCCCAAATTTCACCCCAACCTGTCCAGTTATATGATACTTTGCATGTTCAAAATGGATGAATTTCAGGGCAAGCATGTCTCAGTTAAAACATAATTCCATTTTTAAAAGTTATGAAAATTATGAAAAAGTATTTTTAAGAGACGATTTAACGCATCAAGTAATAATTAAATTCACTTTTCCATTCAGAGTACTTGGCTGTTTTACAGTGACTATTATTTTGGGTAAATGATTTTCTTTCCTTTCGTCCAATTTTACATCTATGGTTAGTTGGTAATTCATGAAGTGTAATGAGTGCAGAGAGTAAACACCTGTATTGGAAATAATTTAGAAGGCTTGTCTTGTTTACAACTGTGTACTTAGTTACCAAAAACAAAACATTATGAAATGAGATTTTGTGTGGTTATGCCACCAATGGTTACCAACAAACATTAAGCTTTCTGCTTCATTTCCAATGGACCTCCTGCAGCCTGTTTTACTGAAGATGATACTTTCAGATTGCATATGATTATTATAAATGCCCATCACATTTTTAAAAGACTAAGATGTTAATTTTCTCTGAAGTTTAAAATGCATTACATTTTTTCAAAACAAGTCTGTTGTTAACTGGTCTATAATGTGCTGGGAAGTGGCTTTATTAAATTTGGTCCAAGTACAGGTATCTTTGACATGGTTTATAAATAGGTAAAACAAGTTACATAGAATTATTACAGTTTGTATTTTTGATCCTGATTTTGAACTGTTTTTCCTAAAGGTATGCCACGTGCCAAGTACCACCGAATGCATCAAAGATCCTGGAAGTCAATCGCCAACAAACATTGATCCAACAAATGGCTTCAGCACAGTTCAGCATACTGACCAGTCTTCAAGCTATTCTGACAAACCTGCAGATACCACTGTGTCAATAGCGGCATCATTGAAATTAATGGAAGAAAACACCGCCAGAAATTCTGAGAAGTGCACTTATTATTCCCAACTAAGTGACCTTCCTAAATTGACTTGTAATAACCAATCCAATAACACATTCTCAGTATGCACAAGTCCTAAGAAAGAGGAATCAAAAACTGATGTCATGTTATCCACAAAGGAATCTCCTGATCATTATGCAATGAGTCTTCAGAACCTGTTAAAAAAATCAAGAGAATATGTAGAGAGAGAACAAAATCGACGTAGTGGGAAAAATGTTTCCAAGGAAAGTACAAATGAAAGTCATTCCGATAAAGAAAATGAAGGTGTTAAAATCAGTGACTGGGAAAAAGAAAGAAACAAAGTATCTACCAAAACTTTGAGTCCCAGTCTTGTGACAAGCAGTGCAAGGTCATCTTCACAGCCACAAAATGCCTCTGCCTCTGCAACAAATGAAAGCTGTGAATTATATGATAAAACAGCAGTTAGTACATCAGCTTCAGTTTTAAGTAATTCAACAAAAGTAGACTTTGCAGAAAAGTCAACAAAAGGCTTATCGAGAGAATCTGATTCAGATGAGGATTGGATAAACTGCTCAACAAGTGAACGTGACAGGAGCTTGCTTAAAAGCTTAATGGGGTCTTATGCGAAACTGCCCAACCCCGAACCAAGTCGCAGTCCGAAAATGCACCAAAGACGTCCCAGGACGTCGACCAATATTGTTATTAATAATCCAGTAAATGCTTATGAGCTAAGTCCGAAAGAAAAATTTAAAGGATTATCTGGGATACCTCTAGGTAAAATAAATATTAATTTTGATGCAAAGAGAGCAGTTGTGAATGAAGCTTTAATAGCTGTCAATCAAGAAGAAACAGAACAAAATGCTGGAAAACAACAGGATTTTCCAACATGCTTGGGAAGTGTTGATGAGATGCCGAGAAAAGGATGTTTACCCTTATGTGTTAAACCTTCTGGAGTATTGGAAAAAAAAATGATTGAAGGTGTAGTTGATAATGCTGTTCAAGCACCATTGAGCAGCTTAATTCAGAAAGATCATGATTTGGAAAGGACATCTCCATTATTTGTGAATAAACAGGAAATTATTGAGTCCTCAGAACCCCAGATTGAACTGAATCTCAGTGGCCAAAAGACGACCAGTTTGACGGAAAAAGCTAAACAAGGTTCACCCATTGAACTTAACAAATCCTATGATGTCAAGCATCCATCTCCAGTGCTGCTGCAAAACCAAGTGACAAAACAACAAATGGACCTCTCAGCTATGTCTTCAGCCAATGAAAAGAGTCTACAAAGTAGCATAGAAGCTAAAGCCAAACGTAAATTAGTGATGGGTACTTCAAGCGCCAAAGAAACAGTTCAGGAGATGTCCAGGTGGATTCGAGAGGAGAGACATCACAGAGTTTCTATTAGCAGGAGTGAAACTGAAGTGCCTCCAAATAACCAGAGTAATGCTTTAGGTAAGAATGGCTTTGTCTTGCGGTATGGAGAGGACTAAATTTTCCTTCTTGACAACTTCCATTCTAAGGGAGTACTAACTATGTGACACTTCTACAGTGATGGTTCTCCATGCTGAACCTGTGTTTTGTCTTGCAAAGGTGGCAATGCAATCTCATAGAACATAGAAAAGTACAGCACAGACCAGGCCCTTAAGCCCACTATGTTGTGCCGAGGTTTAATCCTAATGTAAATTATCAGAACTTAACCTACGCACCTCTCAACTCACTGCTATTCATGTGCATGTCCAGCAGTTGCTTAAATGTCCCCAAAGACTCTGCTTCCACCACCACCTCCGCTGGCAATGCATTCCATGCATTCACAACAGTCTGTGTAAAGAACCTACCTCTGATGTCTCCTCCATACCCTTCTCCTAATATCTTAAAACTATGACCCCTCGTACCAGTCGATCCTGCCCTGGGGAAAAATCTCTGGCTATTGGCTCTACCCATGCCTCTCACTATCTTGTATACTTCAATCACGTCTCCTCTCTTCCTCCTCCTCTCCAGAGAGAAAAGTTGAAGCTTAGTCAACCTTTCTTCAAAAGGCAAGCTCTCCAGTCCAGGCAGCATCTTGGTAAACCTTCTTTGCACCCCCTCCAAAACCTCTGTATCTTTCCTATAGTAGGACGACCAGAACTGGACACAATATTCCAAGTGTGATCTCACCAGGGACTTGTGGAGCTGCAGCAAAACCTTGTAGCTCTTAAACGCGATCCCCCATTAATGAAAGCCAAAACACCATATGCTTTCTTAACAACCCTATCCACTTGGTTGGCAACTTTGAGGGAGCTATGTACTTGCACACCCAGATCCCTCTGTTCCTCCACACTGCCAAGAATCCTGTATTTAATCCTATATTCAGCATTTGAGTTCAACCTTCCAAAATGCATCACTTTGCATTTATCCAGGTTGTACTCCATCTGCCATTTCTCAGCCCAGGTCTGCATTCTGTCTGTCGTGTTGCAGCCTGCAATAGCCCTCTACACTATCGATGATACCTCCAACCTTTGTGTCATCTGCAAATTTACTAACCCATCCCTCAACCTCCTCATTCAAGTCATTTATAAAAACTAGAAACAGCAGAGGCCCAAGAACAGAGCCCTGCGGGACACCAGTCAACACAGTCCTCCAGGCAGAATACTTCCATCAACAACCACTCTCTGCCTTCTGTTAGCCAACCAATTCTGAATCCAGATAGTCAAATCTCCCTGGCTCCCATACTTCCTGACTTTATGAATGAGCCTACCATGGGGAATCTTATCAAATGCCTTGCTGAAGTCCATATACACCACATCCACTGCTTGACCTTCGTCAACCTGTCTTTTCACCTCCTTAAAGAACTCAATAAAGTTTGTGAGGCATGACTTGCCCCTCACAAAGCCATGGTGACTGCCTTTAATCACACTATGCTTTGCCAAATAGTCATAAATCCTATCCCTCAGAATTCTTTCCAAAACTTTGCTGACCACAGATGCGAGACTGACTGGTCTGTAATTGCCAGGGATTTCCCTATTCCTCTACTTGAAAAGAGGAACAACATTTGCCTCCTTCCAATCCTCTGGTACGACTCTCTTGGAGAGTGAGGAGGCAAAGATCCTCGCCAGCGGCTTAGCAACCTCCTTTCTTGTTTCCCGGAGCAGCCTAGGATAAATTTGGTCTGGCCCTGGGGACTTATCAATCTTAATATTTGTCAAAATTTCCAGCACATCACCTTTCATCAATCTTGATCTGTTCAAGACTGTATCCCAGCTCCTCTAAGTTTTCATTCACAACAAGGTCCCTTTCCTTAGTGAAAAACGAAGCAAAAAACTCATTTAGGGAAATGATTGCTGTTATGTAGTTAGGATGCCATCTAGTTAATAAATGTTAATCTCCTAGAAGCTTATCAGAATTTGTTAACTCTGCAGAATTTTGAAGATTTAAACGTCTATTCAGATTTTTGCACTTGGTCTTCGATAACTTTGATATTTAAAGTTGTGGAGACTTAAGTGTGCATATCAGGAAAGAATGTAAATTTAAAATAATTGTAAGTTGCAGTGTGTTAATGTGACAGTTTCTTTAAGCAGCTTTGTGTCCTTTACGTATGGAAGTCTTTGCCATTCAGTGGTCAGGAATTTAATAAGAACCAGGCAATGAAGGTTCACAGTTATGAAAGGTACATCTGATGATCACTTTCTGTGCAAGACCACTGATTCAAAATGAAAAAAATTTGGATAGAGACCAAACTTCTTCAGTGTTTGCCCTGTTACAGTCTTGTCATTAGACACAGTGTTGAAACCACTGCATTGATGTGAGCTTTCTTCACTCAGAGGATGGAACTTTGCTGATTGGGCCAGCTATAATTGCTTATTCCATATTAGCTGTTAGGTGGTAGTGGTGAGCTGGTTTATTAAACTGCTACCCATATATGATTAGGGAGCAGTTTCCAGGAGTTTGATCAAGCAACACTGAAGGAGTAGTGATAAAACTTCCAAGACAGAATGGTGAACAGCTTAGAGGGAAATCTGCAGGTGATTGTATTTTCATGTTGTGATACTTACCACTCGTTCCACATTAAAGGTGGATAGAAAAGATGTGAGGTCCGTGCATTTAGCGTTGCGAGCTCTGCACTGCAATAACTATTGTTGACGGTTAAACAACTTCTGTTAAACAACTTAAAGTTATCTCTCAAGTGTGGAGTCTCGTTTCCTCACTTTCTCCCAACATTGTACAATTATTGGGAGAAAGTGAGGACTGCAGATGCTGGAGATCAAAGTCAAAATGTGTGGCGCTGGAAAAGCACAGCAGGTCAGGCAGCATCTGAGGAGCAGGAGTCAATATTTCAGGCATAAGCCCTTCATCAGGAATGTTGATTCTCCTGCTCCTCAGATGCTGCCTGCTGTGCATTTCCAGCACCACACTTATTGACATTTACAATAATTGTACAATTTTCCATTTTTCACTTAATTCCATCTGCATGTCCCGATAATTATTCAGCTTACTGTGCAATGATTTGAATGTGATTTTTCTTCCCTGTTTGTTTTTACTTCCAGTTTTGTAGTTTACATGCCTCAATGAGGATACTTCACTCGCATTAGTTGAAAAATCTCCCTGTTGCTTGACCTACTCAGACACTGTAGATTTCATGCAGTGAACTCCACTCTGGATTAAAAACCTGATTTATCAAATTTCTCCCTGATAGCCCCCAATGAGCAATGTGAATGGCAAAAGCCATTCCTACTTCTGAGAATCAAACCTGAGTTTATATTTGGATTGTATGATAGGGTAATCATGGAAAAATCACTAGACTTCAAAGCTAATCTCTGTGATGAATGTGAAATTATCAGTCATTGTAAAAATTCACCCGCGTTATTCATGTCCTTTAGGGAAAGATGACTGCTGCTATGCCTGACTCCACACAAGAATACAATATAGCTCAGGAACAGGCCCTCCAGATCAATAAGCCTCCACTGATTCCTCATCCTTCTCTAGACTGGAATTTTTTGCCAATACGTGGTTACTGTGCCCCTGTTTGCCTCCCATTCATGTCTATCAAGATATGCCTTAAACATTGCTAACGTGCCTGCTTTGTGTGTTCCAGGCATCCATTATCCTCTGAAAAATTTCCTTGCATTACCCCCTTAAACTTTCCCCCTCTTGCCATGAACCTGTGCCCTTTTGTTGTTGACCTTTCCACCCTCGGAAAAAGCCTCTGAATATCCACTGTGTCTATGCATCTTATAATTTTGTAGGCCTATCAGGTCATTCCTCAGCCAGTGTCTTTCCAGTGAAAACAATGAGTTTATCCAGGCTCTCCTGACAAAAACGCTCCAGACCAGGCAACCTTCTGGTAAACCTTGCATCTCTCCAAAACAACCATGTCTTTCTGGTGGTGTGGTGACCAGAATTGCCTGCAATATTTCAAAATGTGGCCAAACTGAAGTTTTATACAAATATAACTTGCCAACTTTTGTCTTCTGTGCCCTGGCTGATGAAGACAAGTATTGCCTCCTGCATTGCCATTTTCAGGGATCTATTGACCTATATGCCCAGATCCCAGTATGTCAGTGCTCCTAAGGGTTTTTCCATTTATTGTATAATTTGCACCTGAATTTGATCTGCTAAATGCATCACCTCACATTTGTTTGGATTAAATGCCACCTGCCACGTCTCTGCCCAAAACTGCAATCTATCTATATCTAGTTGTATCCTTTGACAATCCTCACTATCTGCAACTCCGCCAGTTTTAGTGTCATCTGCAAACTTAATAATCAGACTGACTATATTTTTGTCCAGATTAATTATATATTACGAACAAAGATCCCAGCACTGATCCCTGCGGAACACCACTAGTTACTGATCTCCATTGTGAAAAGCACTCTTCTACCCATACTGTCCGTCTTCTATGACCAAGCCAATTTTGTATCCATCTAGCCAGCTCACCCAGGATCCCATGAGATTCTTCCTTGTGTATGAGCTATGAGCTACCTTTTCATAAGCCTTAAAGTCCATGTGGACAACATCCGTTGCCCTTCCCTCATTAATCATTCTTGTTACCTCCTCAAAAAACTCAATCAACTTGAATCTGACTACATATCTCTTCCTCTGTCTCTTGCTGGCAGCTGGGAGGTCTATAATACAATCCCAGCATTGTCATTGCGTCCTTTCTGTTCTGGAACCTCTATCCATAATGGCTCGCTGCAAAATCCCTCTAAAGTGTCCTTCCTAAACACAGCTATGCTATGCTCCCTAAGCAGTAATGCAACTCCCCCACCTATGTTGCTTCCTCCACTGTCTTGTCTAAAACATCAATATTGCAGAATGTTAAGTTGCCAATACTGTCCCTCTTTCAGTCATGTCACGATCAGAGTTATCCTAATTGCATGTATTAGTCCAGGCTCTAATTTAATTTGTCTTGCCTGTTATACTTCTTGCATTGAAGCAAATATGGTCCAAGCCTCCAGTTTTGCTTGGCTTAGCAATCTCTCCTGACTGCTATTCCTCTTAGCTATATTTGCCTTAGTCTCAAGCTCTCCCCCAGTCTCTATACTTACTGACCTGCTGTTCTGGTTCCCATTCTCCTGCCACACTACTTTAAACTCACCTGAGTGGCACTATCAAACCTCTCTGCCAGTTTAGGTGCCAACCCATCCTTTTTGTACAGGTCCCACATTCCCTGGAAAACATCCCAATGATCTACACATCTGAAGCCCTCTCCCCTACACCAGGTCTTTCGCCATGTGTTCAATTATACACTCTGTTCCCAGCGTGAACATAGAACATAGAAGAATACAGCGCAGTACAGGCCCTTTGGCCCTCGATGTTGCGCCGATCCAAGCCCACCTAACCTACACTAGCCCACTATCCTCCATATGCCTATCCAATGCCCGTTTAAATGCCCATAAAGAGGGAGAGTCCACCACTGCAACTGGCAGGGCATTCCATGAACTCACGACGCGCTGAGTAAA
>NC_057730.1:58219519-58242056 GCF_004010195.1 Chiloscyllium plagiosum | reverse complement strand
GTCACCGAATTGTGGTCAGTGTCCCCAAAGTGCTCACCTACCTCTAATTCTAACACCTGGCCTGGTTCATTACCCAGAACCAAATCCAGTATGGCCTCACCTCTTGTTGGCCTATCTACATATTGTGTCAGGAAACCCTCCTGCACACATTGGACAAACACTGACCCATCTAACGAACTTGAGCTATAGCTTTCCCAATTAATATCAGGAAAGTTAAAGTCCCCCATAACAACCACCCTATTACTTTCACTCTTCTCTTGAATCATCCTCGCAATCCTTTCTTCTACGTTTCTAGGACTATTAGGAGGCCTGTAAAAAACTCCTAACAGGGTGAGCTCACCTTTCCTATTCCTAACCTCCGGATGTGGCATGCAGAGTAATCCTGCTTTTTAGTTCACTATCTATCTCCCTGAATTGCCAATACAGGACCTTGTCACTCTTTCTACCCATGGAGTCTGTCTTGCGTCCAAAGAAGCACCTATCTCTGCCCCTGACTATATAATCTCTATTTTCTACTGATCTGCTTTGCTTTGTCCTTTCTCTGTGGACAGCAGAGCCAGCCTTGGTGCCACTGTGCTGGCTGCTGCTACCTGATGGGTTATCCCTCTTAATAGTATCCAAAATGAAAGAGTTGTTTGTCAGAGGATAGCTACAGGAGACTCCTGGCAGAAAGTGAGGACTGCAAATGCTGGAGATCAGAGTTAAGAGTGCGGTGCTGGAAAAGCACAGCTGGTCAGGCAGCATCCGAGGAGCAGGAGAATTGATGTTATGAGCATCAGTTCCCTGAAGAGCTTATGGTCAAAACAACAATTCTCCTGCTCCTCTGATGCTGCCTGACCAGCTGTGCTTTTCCAGCACTGCACTCTTGACGCAGGAGACTTCTACACTAACTGCCTGACCCATCTAGCAGTCACCTATCTATCTACCTGTACCTTGGGTGTGACCACCTTTCTATAACTTCAGTTTATGATGCTCTCCAACATTTGTGTGTTCCTTCATGTTTCCAAATGCTGCTCAAGCCAATTCATGCATTCTGTGAGTAGTTGAAGCTGGGTACACTTCCTGCAGATGTCATTATCAAGAATGCTCTCTGTATCCATAATTAGAAATCACAGAATATCATGTCATAGTCCAACAAGTTTATTGGGAAGTACTAGCTTTGGGAGCGCTACTCTTCATCAGATGGTTGTGGAGTATAAGGTCATAAGACACAGAATTTAAAGCATAAGATTACTGTGTCATACAGTAATATATTGAGCAAACCTGGATTGTTAAGTCTTTCACCTTTCAGAATGCAGGTTTTGTTTTGTTAATGTGAAACCCAGACCTCTTTTAAGTCACCTTCTCGAGATACTTAAGGTTTTATAACAAAAGGGAACATCTCAGCTCAGACAATGCATTAAAGGTGCCAGGTCAGAGTCTGTCTGTATTCCAATTTTGAGTCAGATGGGTTCTATTTCAAAGTGGAATTTACAAAACATTACAGGTATTGACTGATTATGCATTTTTTGAGTAAAATAGAATGTATCTGCAAATACAAATTCACCCCCTGGACTTATACGTGCGCGTGCATGTCAGTGTGGTCACCTGTCATGTGACATGAACCCAAGATCCCAGTTGAGGCCAATCCCATGGGTACCGAATTTGACTATCAGCCTCTGCTTGGCCACTCTGCATTGTTGCCTATCTTAGAGTCCACCTTGGAGGGTGGTCACCTGAAAATCAGAGGCCAAATGTCTCTGATTGCTGAAGTGTTCTCTGACTGGAAGGGAATACCCTTGTCTTTTGTTTGTTGCGTGGTGTTCATTCATCCGTTGTTGTAGTGTTTGCTTGGTCTCGCCAATGTACCATGCCTCAGGGCATCCTTGCCTGCAATGTAAGA
Organism: Chiloscyllium plagiosum; assembly: GCF_004010195.1. Lineage (NCBI taxonomy): Eukaryota > Metazoa > Chordata > Chondrichthyes > Orectolobiformes > Hemiscylliidae > Chiloscyllium > Chiloscyllium plagiosum. The sequence continues at coordinate 58,240,174 of NC_057730.1, read as the reverse complement.
GATGGACAATGTTGACTGAGTCACAAGTGTACCTGCCACGTACTCAGCCAACGTTGTCCATCTCTTACACTGCAGGCAAGGATGCCCTGAGGCATGGTACATTGGCAAGACCAAGCAGACACTATGACAGCGGATGAATGAACACCATGCAACAATCAACAGCCAAGGGTGTTCCCTCCCAGTGAGGGAGCACTTCAGCGGTCAGGGATGTTTGGCCTCAGATCTTCAGGTGACCATCCTCCAAGGCAAACTTCGGAATAGGCAACAAAGCAAAGTGGCCGAGCAGAGGCTAATAGCCCAGTTTTGGTGCCCATGAGGATAGCCTCAACTGGGATCATCTGTCTCTCTCTCTTTCTCTCTCACTCACTCACTCAAGCATCCACCCTCACAGGCTTATAGTCCATCACACCCACATACACACTTTACCAAGGTTTCACCCACGGGTCAGGCAGCATCCAGGGAACAGGAGAATCAATGTTTCGGGCATAAGCCCTTCTTCAAGAATGATTCCTGAAGAAGGGCTTAAGCCCGAAACGTCAATTCTCCTGTTCCCTGGATGCTGCCTGACCTGCTGCACTGTTCCAGCAACACATTTTCAGCTCTCATCTCCAGCATCTGCAGACCTCACTTTCTCCTCAAGGTTTCACCCACGCAAACACAGTGTCGTACATTCACGTTCTCACTCACTCACTCACTCACTCACTCATATACACACACACACACACGTCTATGGGGTGCAGATATATCTGCAGAATCATTCTATTTTGCTCAATACCTGTAATATTTTGTAAATTCCACTTTGGAAATAGAACCAGTCTGACTCAAGATTGGGATACAGACAGACTCTGACCTCACACCTTTAAAGCATTGTCTGAGCTGAGATGTCCCCTTTTGTTATAAGGCCTTAAGTTAGTTCAAGGTGGTGACTTAAAAGTAGTTCTGGGATTCACATTAATGAACTAAAGCTTGCATTCTCGAAGATGAAAGACTTAACAATTGGGTTTGTTATATATCACAATATATCACTGTGTGACACTGTAATCTTTTGCTATAAATTGTGTTATGATCTTATACTCCACAACGACCTGATGAAGTAGCAGTGCTGTGACAGCTCGTGCTTCCACATAAATTTGTTAGACTATAAACTGGTGTTGTGATTTTTAACTTTGTCCACCCAGTCCATCACCGGCTCCTCCACATCTCTGTATCCATGATTGGCTACATCTCCCAGGTGGAACACAAAACCCCACCAACTGACTTGATTAACCCTCTATTAGCTGTTAGTTTCCAAGTTAATTTTAATTACATAGAACGTTACAGCACAGCACAGGCCCTTAGGCCCTCTATGTTCCACCGACCTGTGAAAGTAATCTGATACCCATCTAACTTACACTGCTCCATTATTATATATGTCCAATGCCCATTTAAACAGCCTTAACGTTGGCGAGTCTACTAATGTTGCAGACAGAGTCTTCCATGCCTCTACTACTCTCTGAATAAAGAAACTACCCCTGATATCTGTTCTGTATCTATCACCCCTCAATTTAAAGCCATGTCCTCTCGTGTTATCCTTCACCATCCAAGGAAAAAGGCTCTCACTGTCCACCCTATCTAACCCTCTGATTATTTTAGAGGTCTCGATTAAATCACCTCTCAACCTTCTTGTCTCCAATGAAAACAGCCTCAGTTCCCTCAGCCTTTGGTTGTTTCCTTCCATACCAGGCAACATCCTTGTAAATCTCCTCTGAATCTCCTTGTAAATCTCCTTTGCAAAGCTTCCACATCCTTCCTATTAAATAGCTGCCTAAAACTTAGTTATTACTTTCTAACAAATAGCATCTCAAACTTACTCACTATCTAAGCTCCCTGTGCTAAGCAGAAAATGAACTAACTGCACTAACCCTTTTGAAAGACTGAGGCCCACACTGCCTGTAATACAGTGAGAGTCTTTTACCTGTAGCACCAAGGTAATGAACGGAATAACATCAACTAGCACCTGACCAGCACGGACCAATCAGAAACCATACTCTTTTATCTCTCTCCCTTTAACATTAACAGAATGCTTCTTCAGAATGGGTGGCTGCTCTCTGCTTCTGAAAGGAAATGTGCATGAACTGAAACTAGGCCCAAGAACCTCTGTGCTCAATTTCAATAATGTGACTTTGCACCCATAACAATGTGCTTGACTCTTAATTGCCCTCTGAAACGGCTAGTAAGGCACTCAGTTTAAGCACAATGAGGGATGGGTAATGTAGTGATTGGAAACAGGTGGACCTTGTTGACGGAGGTTCTTGATTGGCTTGGGTCAACGAAGGAGAAAGTGAGGTCTGCAGATGCTGGAGATCAGAGCTGAAAATGTGTTGCTGGAAAAGCGCAGCAGGTCAGGCAGCATCCAGGGAACAGGCTTATGCCCAAAACGTCGATTCTCCCGTTCCCTGGATGCTGTCTGACCTGCTGCGCTTTTCCAGCAACACATTTTCAGCTTGGGTCAACGAACCCAAGTAGGGGATTTAGAATCTCCTCCGTTCAGGGGACTGACTCTGAGCTGGCTAGCCACAGACAGTGTACTGTGCACAAGTAAATAAAAGGTGACAGGATACCAGCCATTGTGCAGTCAATTCATGTAGTAAATGCTGACCTTACTAATGACACTGAAATCTTATAAAACACTAAGAACTATGGGTGCTAGAAATCAGAAACAAAAACAAATTGCTGGAAAAAGCACTTGATGAAGGAGCAGCACTCCGAAAGCTAGTGCTTCCAAATAAACCTGTTGGACTATAACCTGGTGTTGTGTGATTTTTAACTTTGTACACCCCAGTCCAACACTGGCACCTCCAAATGAGGGGAAAATTCAGCAGGGAAGTCTGGCAGCATCTATGGAGAAAAAAACAATTAACATCCAGTGATTCTTCTTCAGAATAAAACAGAAGGTTTGGTCAATTTTGACTTTTGAACCCAACAAGTTGAAGCACCTTGCTCCAACCTGTTACTTGTTTGGGTGTTTTGCGGATTTATAGCACAGAAGCAGACCCTTCGGTCCAACTTGTCCATGCCGACCAGATATCCCAACCCAATCTAGTCCCACCTGCCAGCACCCAGCGCATATCACTCCAAACTCTTCCTATTCATATACCTATCCAGATGCCTTTTAAATGTTGCAATTGTTCTAACCTCCGCCACATCCTCTGGTTGCCCCTTAGGTATCTCAATAAAACATATAATCAAGAAAGAACCCACTCTTTTCACTACTGCAGACTTAGTGTAAGGCCACGCTTAAAATATCCACTTATCTGTTTCTGTGCTGTGACCTCTCCCAAACAGGTTCCTCCAAGATCAGTTGTGAATTTTACTGTTTTAATTTTCCCAGATGCACTCCGATGTCCAGCAATACATGAATTCAAACAGCAAAGGCAGTAACAGGCTCACTGCTCTGTCAGTTAGCAATGTGGGTTTCTTTCTGTCTCTCCCCTGCACTGATCTCACCATGTGCTTCCTTTGTCTGTTCCTCTCCCTTTTAAAGGTGCTGTTGTTTTGACTTTCTTTTTCTCTCCAACATTCCAAAACAATGCAACAGTATATAAAACCGTAATTGCTACTCCTGTAATTTGAGGAAGTTATCTCCAATACCTAAAATACCTCAAAACAGGAGCAGCTGTAAAACCGGAAATTTTTCCCATCCTTCATCTTGGATTATCCAGATTCGATTCAACTACAGTTGTATGTCAAAAATCATCTCAGACTGGATAAGGACGGCAGATTTTGTTTCTTAAATGATATGTGTAAGCCAGATAGGTTTTTGCAGTAGATAATCAATGTTATGATCACTGTTTCTGAGACTAGCTTTATGTTCCATATTTGTTATTTGAATTTAAATTCTATGGTGGAATTTGAATCTGTCCTGACCCAGAGCATTAACCTAGACATCTGGGTTACCAGTACAATGACATTATCAGTAATTACATTAGATTACATTACAGTGTGGAAACAGGCCCTTCGGCCCAACAAGTCCACACCGACCCGCCAAAGCGCAACCCACCCAGACCCCTACATTTACCCCTTACCTAACACTATGGGCAATTTAGCATGGCCAATTCACCTGACCTGCACATCTTTGGACTATGGGAGGAAACCGGAGCATCCGGAGGAAACCCACGCAGACACGGGGAGAACGTGCAAACTCCACACAGTCAGTCGCCTGAGGCGGGAATTGAACCCGGGTCTCCGGCGCTGTGAGGCAGCAGTGCGAACCACCGTGCCGCCCACAATGTGTAACGTTCAGAAAGGGTATAAAGAAGCAGAACTCGAGACGGTTAGCTAAGTCATAGATTTTGAGCCAGCGGGTGGAATAAAGATGACAGTAAGGTCTGTGATGGGGTGGAAGTCAGGAGCGGCTGGGTGAGGAAGAGGCGTTAGGGGCTGAGAAACGCAAGTCTTGGAGGAGGTGGAGGGTGTGGATGGTGGCCCAAACATATGTGGGGAGTTCCTGGACTGGGGGGATGGGACAGTATCGAGGTAGGGGACAAAAAAGGCAAGTTTTCAACCAAATGAAGAGAAACTTCAAATTGCAGGTGCAGAGGGATCCTAGTTTTAAGATGGAAGGGCAAAACGTGGCAGCGCAGGGACTGTTTAAGTTTGTATGCAGCTCTTTATCCTCATAAGACAAGCCTTTCATCTCTGGAATTAATCTAGTGTACTCCAAGTGTAGTCTCACTGATGCCATGCACAGTTTCACCAATTCTTTCTCACTTTATACACCATTCCATTAGCAGATGCCAAAATTTCATTTGCCCTCCCTATTGCCTGCTGTACCTACATACTACATTCCTGCAAATTCGTGTTCAAGGTCAATCAAAGAACAAAGAGCAAAACAGCACAGAAATAGGCCCTTGGAATACAAGGAGAACTAGCTATTTGGATACAGAACTGGCTCAAAGGTAGAAGACAGCGGGTGGTGGTGGAGGGTTGTTTTTCAGACTGGAAGCCTGCGACCAGTGGAGTGCCACAAGGATTGGTACTGGGTCTTATACTTTTTGTCATTTACATAAATGATTTGGATGCGAGCATAAGAGGTACAGTTAGTAAGTTTGCAGGCGACACCAAAATTGGAGGTGGAGTGGAAGGCGAAGAGGGTTACCTCAGATTACAACAGGTTCTGGATCAGATGGGCCAATGGGGTGAGAAGTGGCAGATGTTGACAAGGTTACTGATTCAAGATCTCAGATTCAATTGCTTGACTGGGCTGAGGTGGCTGATGTTTTTGGGGTAGCAGGTGACAAAGAAGTGGCAGTGAGGACAAAGAAACTCGGTTGGGCCAAACTGCCTGTTTCCTTGTTCTAAATTTAATACATGCATTTCTATTTCTTGTGGAGTGCATCACGATAAGTCCTGCATTCCTGGGCCAGGAAAGCAGGAGGAAAATGTCTAAGGGTTTCTGTTCTTGAATGCCATCAGCCAAGACCATTGTAAAGTGCACATCTGATCAGGACAAAGATAAGCTTCAAACTCTGCACAGGTGAGCTTCTAAATACTCCCTACTTGGCTTGGTCATGTGAGTGAGATACTGGAAGAGGCCACTGCTTATCTGACTGAACAGAGTGTCTGCATCAACTGGGAAGTAAAATAAAACACAATGGACAGTTATTATAAATTTAAAAACTCTGCATGAATGACAGACCTGAAAAATAACTGGTAGCTGCAATAATGAAAACCTCACCTAGACGAAAATGGAGTATTTTCTGGTTTGGCCACTTCTGGAACACTGTGTTCAATTCTTACATCAGGTGTCCCTGATATAAGAAATATGTTCGGAAACTTGAAAGGGTTCAGAAAAGATTTACAAGGATGTTGCCAGGGTTGGAGGATTTGAGCTACAGGGAGAGGCTGAACAGGCTTGGGCTGTTTTCCTTGGAGCGTCGGAGGCTGAGGGGTGACCTTATAGAGGTTTACATAATTATGAGGGGAATGGATAGGATAAATAGACCAAGTATTTTCCCTGGGGTCGGGGAATCTAAATGCAACATTTAAGAGGCATTTGGATGGGTATTTTAATAGGAAGGGTTTGGAGGGATATGGGCCGGGTGGGAGGTGGGACTAGATTGGGTTGGGATACCTGGTTGGCATGGACAGGTTGGACCGAAGTGTCTGTTTCCATGCTGTACATCTCTATGACTCTAAGCCTGCGCTGCCACGTTTTGTCCTTCCATGTTAAAACGAGGATCCCTCTGCACCTGCAATTTGAAGTTTCTCTGCATTTGGTTAATAACGTGCCTTTTTCTCAACCTCGATACTGTCCGATTTTGTTTTTTTCCCCTCCCCTGGTCCAGGAACTCCCCACGTACGTTTGGGACACCACCCATGCCCTCCACTTCCTCGAAGACTTCCGCTTCCCTGGCCCCCATTGTCTCATCTGCATCATGGACATCCAGTCCCTCTACACCTCCATCCACCATGACCAAAGCCTCCAAGCCCTCCATTTCCTCCTCTCCCAACATCCCCACCAGTACCCTTCCACTGACACACTCATTCATTTGGCTGAACTGGTCCTCACCCTTAACAATTTCTCCTTTGAATCCTCCCACTTCCTCGAAACGAAAGAGGTAGCCATGGGCACCCCCACATGGGCCCCAGCTATGCCTATCTCTTTGTCAGTTACAGAGAACAGTCTGTCTTTCGGAGTTATGCTGGTACCACTCCCCACCTTTTCCTCTGCTATGTTGATGATAGCACCGGCGCCACCTCGTGCTCTCACTAGGAGGTTGAACAGTTCATCAACTTCACAACACATTCCACCCCAACCTTAAATTTACCTGGACCATCTCTGACACCTCCCACCCCTTCCTGGACCTCTCCATCTCCACCAACGATGACCGAATCAGCACTGACATTTTCTACAAACCCACTGACTCCCACAGCTACCTGGATTACACCTCCTCCCACCCTACCTCCTGTGAAAATGCTATCCCGTATTCCCAATTCCTCTGCCTTCGCCGCATTTGCTCCCAGGAGGACCAGTTCCACCACAGAACACACCAGATGGCCTCCTTCTTTAAAGACTGCAATTTCCCCTCCCATGTATCTCATCCACATCCCACACCTCTGCCCTTGAACCCCACCCCTCCAACCGCAACAAGGACAGAGCCCCCTCCCGGTCCTCAACCTTCTACTCCACCAATGTCTGCAAAACTTGCATCATCCGCCAACATTTCTGCTGCCTACGAACGGACCCCACCACTACGGATATATTTCTCTCCCCACCCCTATCCACTTTCCGCAAAAACCATTCCTCCGCGACAATCTGGTCATGCCCATGCATTCTAACAATCCACCCTCCCCTCCTGGCATCTTCCTCTGCCACCGCAGGAATTGCAAAACCTGCACCCACACTTCCCCCCTCACCTCTGTCCAAGGCCCCAAAGGAGCCTTCCTCATCTATCAAAATTTCACCTGCACTTCCACAAGTCATTCATTGTATCCGTTGCTTCCGATGGGGGTCTCCTCTATATTGGGGAGACCAGACGCTTTCTTGCAGAGCGCTTCAGAGAACATCTCCGGGACACCCGCACCAATCAACCACACCACCCCATGGCCGAACATTTCAACTCCCCCTCCCATTCTGCTGGGGACACGCAGATCCTGGGCCTCCTCCATCCCCACCTTCCTTCAGCTGGAGGAAGAACACCTCATCTTCTGCCTTGGGACCCTTCAACCTCATGTCATCAATGTGGACTTCAACAGTTTCCTCATTTTCCCCTCCACCCACTTTACACTTCCAGCTTCCAGCTCAGCACCGTCCTCCTGTCAATCTTCTTGCCCACCAATCAGCTCCACCCTCCTTTCTGACCTATCACCTTCACCCCCACCTCAATCCCCCTATTGCACACTCAGCTATCTTCTTCCCAGCCCCATCCCCTCCCATTTATCTCTCCACCCCTGAGGCACCCAGCCTCATTCCTGATGCAAGGCTTTTGTCCGAAGCGTTGATTTTCTTGCTCCTCGGATGCTGCCTGACCTGTGCTTTTCCAGCACCACTCTAATGTTGTATTCCCTTCGGAACACTCAGACAGCAGTTCAATGAGGCAATTTAATATTCGTAAGGCAGTGTAAGTAGATTCTTGTCAGTCCAAAGACCATATCTGTTTAATTTTCTGTATTTTTGATTGTGGGCTAAACTTGGTTTGAAAAGCCAAGGATGGTTGAAAGATTGTAACCACATCCAGTCACGGACAATGAAATGACTCACTGGAAGAGGAGACTCCACCGATATCCCTATTCTCGGTGTTGGAAAAACCCAGCACATCAGCGCAAAAGATAAAGCTGAAGCATTCGCACCAGTCTTCAGCCAGAAGGGCCAAGCAAATTTTCTATCTCAATCTCCTCCAGTGGTTTTCAGCATCACAAGTGCTTGGCTTCAGCTAATTTGATTGATTGCAACTGCTATCAAGAAATGGTTAGAGGTACTGGATACTGCAAAGGTTTTGGGCCATGATAACATTCTGGTAATTGTACTCCAGAAGTTGTGCTTCCCTATCCATGCTTTTCCAGTACAATAATAACGCTGGCATCTACCCGAGAATGTGGAAAATTGCCCAGGTACGTCCTGTCTACTTAAAGCAAGACAAATCCAACCCATCAGTCTACCCTTGATCATCAGTAAAGTGATAGAAGATGTCATTAACAGTGCTATTTTGCAATAACCTGCTCAATGATCTCAGTTTGGGTTCTGCAAAGACCACTCGGCCTCTGACCTCATTACAGCCTTGGTTTAAACATGGGCAAAAGAGCTGACAGCCCTTGATATCAAGGCCACATTGGACAGAATATGACATCAAGTAAGCCTCGCAAAACTACAATCAATGGATTTTGGGGTGGGGAGCAAACTCTTCGCTGTTTGGAGTCATACCTGCTACAGAGGAAGCTGGTTGTGGTAGTTGGTAAGTTGTCTCAGCTCCAGCTCTGCAGGGTAGTGTCCTCGGCCCAACCATCTTCAGCTGCTTTATCAATGACCTGACCTCCATCATAATGTCAGAAGTGGGGATGGTCACCGATGATTACACAATGTTCAACACCATTCGTAACTCCTCATACTGAAGCAGCCCATGTTCAAATGCAACAAGATTAGAAAAATTTCCACTCTGACAAGTGGCAAGTAACATTCGTGCCACACAAATGTGAGGCAATGACCATCTCCAATTAGAGACAATCTAACCACTGCTCTTTGATATTGAATGATGTTACTATGACTGAATCCCGCCAGTGTCAATATCCGGGGGAGTTATCAATGACCAGAAATTCAACTGGATTCACTACATAAACACAGTGTTGACAAGAACAGGTCAAGAGGTAGGAAGACTGTGGCGAGTAACTCACCAAGGCCAGCCCACTCAATTGACACCACATTGACAACCATTCACTCCCTCCACCACTGACACTCAACAGCAGTAGTGTGCCATGTACAAGACGCATTGTAGAAATTCACAAAAAATCCTTCCACAGCACCTTCCAAACCCACAAACATTTCCATTTGGAAGGACAAAGGAAGCTGTTCTGTGGGAACACCACCATCTGCAAGCTTTCCTTCAACTACTTACCATTCTGACTTGAAAGTATATCACCGTTCCTTCCTTGTTGCTGGGTCAAAATCCTGGAATTCTGTCCCTCAGGGGAACTACTCTCCCTGTGGGTCATGCTACAAAAACATGGACATTGCAACTCACCACCACCTTCTAGGGACAGGCAATAAATGCTGGTCAGCTAGCAGTTCCCATGAGTGAGTAAAAGAAATCCTTTTGAAAACCAGTTCCTTCACTTGCAAGTTCTGTTTAAGCTGTAGGGAGAGGGTAGTTACACGCATGATGGAGCTGGGGCTGTATGCAAATGAAGATTTAGCTGGCAACAAATAGCTGTCATGATTTGGAGATGCTGGTGTTGGACTGGGGTGTACAAAGTTAAAAATCATGCAACACCAGGTTATAGTCCAACAGGTTTAATTGGAAGCACACTAGCTTTCGAAGCGTCGCTCCTTCATCAGGACAAATAGCTGGTATGTGAAAGGATTAACAGGTGATAAAGGTGTTCTACAACAATTATATGTTTGACTTCCAGCTAGTTGAACTGCTTGAGGATGTGAATGTTCAGGGTAAAAACCACTGGATCTCCTGACAGGTGGGATCCTTTTCTGCTCTGCAGTAAAAAGCATCTTAGATCTGAAGATAGCCATTTGTTTCTTCTCAAAGGTTTCTGTCAGTTGTGACTTTTAATTAATGTCAGAGACCTTTTGATATGTGTGAACCAGTCACTCTATGCCTCCTGCAAACAGGTGAAAGAACCTGGAGAAAGAAAATCAAGAAACAGTGATTTAATGAGCCAGAGGATTATCTCAGCAAAACCTAGAGATAGTGATCACTGTCTGCCTTCCCTCTAAGTATAACACCCATTTTGTTTTTGTCTGTCAGTATGTAGAGAGGAAGTCTTATAATTGAGTTAGAGTTTTAACTAGTAGAGTTACATGTTGACAATTCATATGTTTACTTGAAGGTAGAGTCTATTGACTGGCAATAAATAGTATTTTGTTTAAAGTACAGAAATTTGGTCTATGTTTTCTCAGTCTGGGTTGAAAGCCAGATTATTGGGGAATTCTGTGTACTTTTCAAAATCTTTTGTGGTGCCTCTCGGAATAGTGATTTCTAGTGTTCCACCCCTTTGAGGTGTAACATGAGGCAAGAACATTAAAAGTTTTTGAGTACAGATCGAAACATGGTATTTGAAACACAAACAGATCAATCATGAGCTTATTGAATGTCTGAACAGGATCAAAGACTGAACGGGCTACTCTGCTCCTAATTTGTCTGGAAATCCAGGCATATTTGTATTTCTAGAGAGTCAAATTATTTTTGTCCTATTCCATTATTCAGATGGAGAGCTTATAGCAAAACAGATGATGACATTTGTAGAAATGCGGAAGCAATTGGAGGAACAACACACCTTACAATTGTCTATGCTGATTGCTGAACAAGAAAAGGAGCAAGAGAAACTGCGAAGGGTAGGAAGAATGTTTATGACATTTTAGATTTTGCCATCAAATTTTACCATCAAAAAAGCATAATAAACAGGTAAAATGCTCCTTACTGGGGGAAGGTTGCTGAAATGTTTTCTTTGTTAAATGCTACATAACTGATGGATAGCCAATTGCACTTTTTCTAATGCCATAATGTTCTTCTGTTACAGGAATATAATATCATTGGAGAAGGGTTAAAAGCTGTTATTTTACAGTATTGTGTTTGGCATATAACTTGTTAATATCCTATTTTTAACCCTTTACTGTTCCTCCTGCATTATGTGTATGTTTCTTTTGCAATGCATGAAATTCTCTCAGTTTTATTCTTTGTAAAAATTCTTTCATCTTGAGTGTGTGTCTCAACCAGGGAAAACTCCAAATTTTGCAGCAGTGGGGATGACTGAATGCTGAAGCAAGTTGGCCAGCCATAGTTCTCTAGGAATTTATCTCTGATATTTCTGAAATTGTTAGGCTGTCTAGCCCTTGCATCTTCTCATTCCCTGCCACAATGGCCTAACATACTGTCCATGCCAGCTCCATGGCCACTCACCTGGTATTCACTATAGACAGACATCAGGAGTCAGATGAAGATAGGGGCAAACACCTCATACACTTAAGTGAAAAGCACTATTTGTAACATATATTGAAAGTTTTTAAATATCTGCAGTAGTGTCAGATTGAACTCAAATGACCCTACTGAGTTTGGTTTTCCCTCACATGAGTCAGACGCCCCTTCCCCTATTGCCAAAAATTAGATCACTTGGGAATTACATTAGATTAGATTAGATTACATTACAGTTGGCCCTTCGGCCCAACAAGTCCACACCGACTCGCCGAAGCGAAACCCACCCATACCCCTACATTTACCCCTTCCCTAACACTACGGGCAATTTAGTATGGCCAATTCACCTGGAATGAGGTGAAATTTCTGCATTTGGGTGCCATTCATTATTTTAAAAGACCATGAAAATGCCATGGTTTCAAATGAACAGTAAATGGGCTGTTTTGACTCTTGATGTTTATCATCTAATTAATCAAAGTGTAAAATAGGAATCGATTCAAAAAAGAAAGGCCAGCTGATGACATTGAGTTTAGCACTGGTTGACAAGTGACATTTGGAAACTGTTTCTTTACACTGTACCCTCGGATATTCAACTGGGAAACACTCACTGACATTGTGCCTTCCCAGGGGATACAAAATCATTTTATAATGTTGTTTATTACCAGTTGAAAAATTAATTCATTATAATCTGCTTATACTCTCCAGTGTGCCTTATCCAAAAGATACTGAGTGAATGGTAAATTTAGCAGATGATGGTAAATTAGGAGTTGTTGTTAATTGCTTGGAAGGTCATAAAAATGCTGCTGGGATATTGATCTAATGCATATAGGTTTTAAAAAATGGCTGGTGGAATTCAATCTTCTTCTTGAAAAGACATTATTCTTGGGAGTTCCCACCTATTCTAAAACTTGATGCGTTCCCAAGCATCAAGAATTATTTATCCAAACAAATGTCTTCAGGAAAGTGCAAAAGTGAGGTTCAATCCTCTCATGGGACAGTTACTGCATATAATTTAGAGGTCTGCAAATTTAGGAATTTCTCAAAACACGAGGAAGCAAAGTCTAGGTAGAATATTTTTCCAAGACCTACAGACACAGATACAATTTTTTTTAACAAAACTGTTCTAGAATACTGGTGAACATGTTTGCTACCTCTTCAGGACCACCTTCCCTACATGGAAGTGCTTTTATTGTGTAAAGGGTGTGGAATTTTATCGAGGACTGTTGCCAATGCTGTTTTAAGTTTTAGCACCTGGAGATTTCCTATTACTCCTCTGGCTATGTTTAAAGATGATCCCACTTAAATTGCTAGAAATACCAAACTGCCTGGTAATTAATGTTGAAGGTTTCCGGATTATCTTTTGTTACTTACATCAAAAAAGTTATTAAGTGACATGAAACATCTTAACAGAGTATTACCCAAAAGGTTATCAGATGTTGCTCTGCTCTCCTTCCGAAACAATTGACTCACTATTTGGTATCTTCTGGAGAGAATAATGATAATTAGAATAAATTGTCATGATCCATTTGGGAAAGTGTACTCATATTCAAGTGCCGCTACTCACAGGGTCATCAGAAAAGTTAAACCTTTAATCATATTACTGGAACATCTCAATTTTCCTATTTGATGGCCTTGGATTAACAGAAAACACTGACCAGTTTTTTTTTTAATTTAACAACAAGCTGCTACATAGTACAAATAAATCTGTTCTAATCACTGTGATAAAACTGTGTCTTTAAGACATGCAGAGGGGTGTCATCACAGTGGTGCCAAAATGTTTCCTTCTGGCAGGCAGTTGGGTCATCAGTTTTGAGTTCACCTGGGTGTTTTTATTTTAATGTAAGACACAAGAATTAGGAAAGGATGTGGTCAGGCTCATACAGACTCAGAAGATGTTAATTTTGCTTTCATTTAGGTGTTTAGATTAGATTACATTACAGTGTGGAAACAGGCCCTTCGGCCCAACAAGTTCACACCGACCCGCCGAAGCGCAACCCACCCATACCCCTACATTTACCCCTTACCTAACACTACGGGCAATTTAGCATGGCCAATTCACCTGACCTGCACATCTTTGGACTGTGGGAGGAAACCGGAGCACCCGGAGGAAACCCACGCAGACACGGGAAGAACGTGCAAACTCCACACAGTCAGTCGCCTGAGGCGGGAATTGAACCCGGGTCTCCGGTGCTGTGAGGCAGCAGTGCTAACCACTGTGCCACCGTGCCGCCCATGCTGCACGGTGGCACAGGTGGTGGGCTTTGCTGCCTGCTGGAGGTGAAAGCTTGAGTTCTCTGATGCTAGAATGAAATCTTAGACAGAGAAGCTGCCTCTTAAAAGGGGCAGATAGTTTTTTTTCTCTGGACTGGAGAGAGTGTGTGAGAATAATAACTGTGGTGGTAAATTGTGTTTGTGTAGGGATGTTGCCTATTTTTGGAACAGTTGATGATTGGTGTTAAATAATACATTAACTTGTTCAGTGTTTCAATAGAGTAAAATTAGACCAATTTTTCTTTTTGTTGTATTTTAACTGTATTGTCGGAATGAATTATATTTTCATGAAAGCTTAGTGGTGGACCAATAGAATCATATCTGGATCACACCACCTTACACTTGCATTTTTAAAATATAAAAGTTCATGTCTAGGCTGACTCCATAATATATTTTGATGATCTGTCTGGTCCATAATATTACAGGCAAACAAAATATGAACTATCAACCTAAACTCTACCCTTTCTTAAGTCCTGCCAGACATAGACAAACCAAAAAACAAAGAAGTAGCTCGAAACGCTCAGCAGGTGTGGCAAGTACCTGTGAAGAGAAATCAGAGTAAAGGTTATGGGTCTGGTAACTCTTCCTCAGAAATGATGGGAGCAAGGAAATTGTTGGTTTATATGCAGAAGATAGGGTGGGGAGGGAGTAAGGAGTAAATAGAATCACAGACCCTTCAATCCAACTTGTCCATGCTGACCAGATATCCAAACCTAATCTAGTCCCATTTGCCAGCACTTGGCCCATTTCTGTCTAAACCCTTCCTATTCATATACCCATCCAGATGCCTTTTTAAATGTTGTAATTGTACCAGCCTCCACCACTTCCTTTGGCAGCTCATTCCATACATGCACCACCCTTTGCATGAAAATGTTGCCCCTTTGGTCCCTTTTAAATTTTTCCCCTCTCACCTAACCTATGCCCTCTAGTACTGGACTCCTTCACCCCAGGGAAAATATCTTGTGTATTTATCCTATCTATCCCCCTCACGATTTTATAAACCTCTATAAGGTCACCCCTCAGCCTCCGACACTCCAGGGAAAACAGACCCAGCCTATTCACTCTCTCCAAATATCTCAAATACTCCAAACCTGGCAACATCCTTGTAAATCTTTTCTGAGCCCTTTCAAGTTTCACAACATCCTTCCGATAGGAAGGAAACCAGAATTGCACACAATATTCCAAAATTGGCCGAACCAATGTTCTGTTCAGCTACAATATGACCTCCCAATTCACATATTCAATGCTCTGACCAATAAAGGAAAGCATACCAAATACCTTCTTTGATAGGTAGGGATAGAGCTCAAAGACACAGGTGTTGGGGGTGGAGAAAAATAAATTAGGGAACACAGTTTGATAGCTCTAACCCCAAGATTTAGTGAGGTGTCCTTATGCTTCTTGTGAGCCCTTCCAATCTCTAATAATCTTCTCTCTCAGTCCCTTCAATTTCTTGCTGCAGACACAGATCGATTAACTGGTTAGCCTTTCTGGGACTAGATAGAGGCAATAGCTTATAAGCAAATGGTGAGAATAGCTAGCTGTTTTACAACGTTTTATTATTTCCCTGCAAGGAGAAAGAGCAAGTTGTCATTTTTCACGTCTGGAGGATTTCTGCAGCTGTGTGTTCATAGAATAGAATAGCCTTTATTGTCACATGCACTCGAAGGAGTGCAGTGAAAAGTTTGTAATGGGCCTGTCAGCTCCATCTTAGGTACGGATTACCTAGGTACAGATACTTTAAATGTACCTGTGAAGTGAAATAGTAAAACAAAGACTCGTGTGGGAATGCAGAGTTTAAAAAGTCCAGAATGATAATGAAAAGTATCTTTAAAGTACTCAAGTTAAAGTCCTTTTTCAGAACACAAGGCCTCACTACTTCCATGCACTGGCCTCTGTCCTGGACTCGCCTCCAGGACTCATCTCTCCGGCTGGCCTGGGCTTGTTCTGCTGCAAACCGGTGACTCGCCTTTCACCTTGGTCCATGCCTTGCTCTGCTCCCTGCTCTGGGCTCCGACTGAGACTTACGCCTGGGACTTGGCTCACTCTGCTTTGGGCTCAGGCCAAGAGCTGCTTCCCACGCTGGCACGGTCTCCAACTCGTCTCTTGCGCCGGACTGGTCTCAGCCTCCATTCCTCATTCCCTCCAACTGGGTAGTTTAAGAAGTTAAAAGGGTGGTGGTGGGCAGGGTGGGGTTGGGCGGGGAGTGAGGTGGGGGGCACTGCAACAAAGAGGGAAAAAGAAAGAAAAAGTATAAGGGACTGGCGAGTAGAGGAGCTCGGGCTGGAGCGTCTTACTCTGCTGTCATCTTGCGAAGAGAACCAGGCTGGCAACCTGTCCAATCAGATTGGGACAATTGAGTGTTGTCAGACTGAGCACTCTTGAGCTACACAACTATCCTGATTACTGATTGTAAAAAACCAGTCTGTTTCTGGGAAAAATTGCCCTGAATATGCATCCATCCATGGTATCAATAAGTCCAGCATCAATCTCCCATTGTTTGAACAAGGTGAAAATACAACTCGCAGTGAGTTCCAGTAACTCGTTTCTAAAACTGCACTGGCTCCTTCTATTGTTTTCTTTGCTAAAAGAAGTATTCAAGTTTTCCTTTTTGGATGTGCAATCCAGAGCTGCAGAAAAATATGAAGGTGTGGTCTTTACAAGCTGATTTTCTTCTTGGGTTTCAGGAAATAGAGGAACAGGAAAGACGATTTAGAGAGCAAATGAATTTTGTGTTGGAATCAACAGAAAATCGCTCCAGTAAAGAAATGTCATTAGATTGGAGGAGATTAAATGAAAACTACTCAATTTCATCTCTAATCACTCAAGTGGATGGTCATCAACTCAGTAATTCTTCTAACATTGGTAATTAGAATTTCTAAAGGCTATGAAAACAAAGCATTTTGTTTTACAGTTGCTTGAATCTTCACTAATAATTGTATAATTTTTAGTACTTAAAAATGCCCTTATCAACACTGGATCTGATTCTGATTTTAAAGTACAAAATTATCTCTCTGCAGTGTTATCTATGTTAAATTTTAAGTTGCTGTTGTTCCTTTAAAATTACATACAACTATGTGGAAATAAATATGGTGGAATTTCCGAAATTAGATATTTTCAATCCCCAAGTCTTTGCCTGGAGATACAATGGGCTGAAGGACCTCTTTCCATGAAGACTTGAGGGTTGAAAACATATAATTTCAGATATTTCTTAAAATATTACATTTTTCAGCACTTCACTGTAGCCCTTCTGTCTTAACATGTTTCAATTAAAAATCACACAATACCAGGTTAGAGTCCAACAGGTTTATTTGGAAGCACTAGCTTTCAGAACGCTGCTCCTTCATCTGGTGGTTTTGGAGAATAAGATTGTAAGACACAGAATTTAAAGGAAAAGTTTCCAGTGTGATGTAATTGAAATTATATATTCAAAGTTTGTGAGAAGATTTGTAGCTCGGGCGCTCGTTGTTGTGGTTCTGTTTTCCGAGCTGGGAATTTGTGTTGCAGACGTTTTGTCCCCTGTCTAGGTGACATCCTCGGTGTTTGGGAGCCTCCTGTGAAGCGCTTCTGTGATCTTTCCTCCGGCATTTGTAGTGGTTTGAATCTGTCGCTTCCGGTTGTCAGTTCCAGCTTGAAAAAGTATTGAAATTATGTATTGAAATATTTTTTAAAAATTTCCATATATAATTTCAGTTACATCAACTGAAAACTTTTCCTATAAATTCTGTGTCTTACAATCTTATTCTCCACCATCACCTGATGAAGGAGCAGTGCTTTGAAAGCTAGTGCTCCCAAATAAGCCTGTTGGACTCTAGCTGGTGTTGTGATTTTGAACTTTGTACACCCCAGTCCAACACCAGCGCCTCCAAATCACGTTTCAATTCTTCACCTAAATATTTTGTGACGACTCACTGGGATGGTCTGCTGGAAATAAAGCCTCACTATTCCTGGAGTCATTACACAAGTTAAAGATTTTTAAATTAGTAACGAAGTTCCCTAATTTACCTGGTTTGTCAGACCTAGGTAATCGAAAGCACTGACTAGGCTTCAGTACTGAGCAAGAATTAATATTCATTATAAGCACTTAGACTTTAGCAACAGGTAAACCATTGCCATCTAACACTAAGTAAAATAACCCTAGCCTATTACTGTCTTCATAGCGGAATCACTCCAGCCATCATCCTGGTGAATCTGTTCTGCATGTTCTCATGCAATCATATTCTTCCGATAGTGTGGCAACCAGAACAGCTCTGGCCGAACTAATGTTTTATACAGCTACACCGTAACCTCTCTGTTCTTGTAATCAATGCCTCGAGTAATAAAAGCAAGTATCCCACATGCCTTAACCATCTTTATCTACCTCTCCTGCTGCCTTCAAGGAGCTATGGATATTCACACCAAGTCAGAAGTCACACAACACCAGGTTATAGTACAACAGGTTTATTTGAAATCACAAGCTCTTGGAGTGCTGCTCCTTCGTCAGGTAGAGTGGAGGGAAGTGCACAGGCACAGAATTTATAGGAAAGATCATTGAAAGATCTTAATTCCGGGTAATTAAGAATATCAAAAGAAAGTCCAACTGGTGTGAGTGGAATATCAACAAGCGGAATAACAAGTCTTTGCAGGTGATCAAAAGTGTCAAATGGTGTGAGTATGATGTCAATAGCTGAATAACTAGTGAAGGGATGACTAGGTCTTGTGTTCTTGTTCTGTGATTTCCTCATGCTAGTGTTTGAGTGCATTTTATTTGTTGACTCCAGTTCCTGCTTCTTGCAGGCTCAGCGCAGTTTACATGGGTTTAGCATTTCTCCCCCTAGTTCTTGTATTTTGGCAAGTTGCCACACCTCTCAATTTGATTGTTGATCTGATTGTGGCCTCAACACTACATCCTGCCTATACTGATCACCTTTGACTCCTTGTTTGTTCAGAATCTTTCTGCCTCTGTGTTAAAAATATCCAAACTTTCTGCCTCCACTGTACTGAGGGGAAGAAAATTCCACAGACACATGACCTTCTGAGAAAAAATAATATTCTCCATAGAGTCATTGAGATGTACAGCACTGAAACAGACTCTTCGGTCCACCCCATCCATGCCGATCAGTTATCCCAACCCAATCTAGTCCCACCTGCCAGCAACCAGCCCATATCCCTCCAAACCCTTCCTATTCATATATCCATCCAAATGCCTCTTAAATGTTGCAATTGTACCAGCCTCCACCACTTCCTCTGGCAGCTCATTCCATACACATACCACCCTCTGCGTGAAAAAGTTGCCCCTTAAGTCCCTTTATATCTTTCCCCTCTCATCCTAAACCTATGCCCTCTAGTTCTGGACTCCCCAACCCCAGGGAAAAGACTGTGTCTATTTATCCTATTCATGCCCCTCATGATTTAGAAACGTCTACAAGGTCACCCGTCAGCCTCTGACACTCCAGGGAAAACAGCCCCGGCCTGTTCAGCCTCTTCCAATAGCTCAAATCCTCCAACCCTGGCAACATCCTTGTAAATCTTTTCTGAACCCTTTCAAGTTTTACAACATCTTTCTGATAGGAAGGAGACCAGAATTGCATGCAATATTCCAACAATGGCCTAACCAATGTCCTGTACAGCCGCAACATGACCTCCCAACTCCTGTACTCAATACTCTGACCAATAAAGGAAAGCATACCAAACGCTATATTCACTATCCTATCTACCTGCGACTCCACTTTCAAGGAGCTATGAACCTGCACTCCAAGGTCTCTTTGTTCAGCAACACTGCCTAGGACCTTACCATTAAGTGTATAAATCCTGCTAAGATTTGCTTTCCGAAAATGCAGCACCTCGCATTTATCTGAATTAAATTCCATCTGCCACTTCAGTCCATTGGCCCATCTGGTCCAGATCCTGTTGTAATCTGTCCACTACAGCTCCAATTTTGGTGTCATCTGCAAACTTACTAACTGTACCTCTTATGCTCGCATCCAAATCATTTATGTAAATGAGGGCCCAGCACTAATCCTTGTGGCACTCCACTGGTCACAGGCCTCCAGTCTGAAAAACAGCCCTCAACCACTACCCTCTGTCTTCTACATTTGAGTCAGTTCAGTAGGCTAGTTCACCCTGTATTCCATGAGATTTGACCTTGCTAACTAGTCTCCCATCCTCTATCTTATTTTTAAACTGTGTGTTTTCAAACTTTGAGTGTTAACTACTTCCATAAGGAGAAATAATCTTTTTGGAATCAATCTGTCCAGTATCCTCAGGATCTCCTGTTTTGTTAAGGGCACTTCATATTCTTCTAAATTCCAATTGATACAGGCCCGAACTGTTCAAACCTTTCTTGTTCCATTAGAACTATTTTGAATGTAGTTACGTTCTTTATTAAATAAGGAAACCAAAACTTTTCACAGTACCCTAGGTGCGATCTCCCCAATACCCTTTTCAACTGCAATAAAACATTTCTGTTTTCGTACTACATACTGTTTACTTTAAACAACAACATAAAGAGAGACCGGATTAGTTAGGATGAAATTCACAGGAACTTAGAAAAATAAGGGGAAATCTCATGGAAACCTCTGAAATTCTAGTAGAACTTGACAGGGTAAATGTAAGAATGATGTTCCTGATGACTGGGCAGTCCAGAACTAGAGGCCACAATTGCAGGATACGATACCTCATTGAGTTTTTTGAGAAGGTGAACAAGCATGTAGATGAGGGTAGGGCAGTTGACATGGTGTACATGGACTTCAGTAAAGCCTTTGATAAGGTTCCACATGGTAGGCTGTTG
>NC_057730.1:58211103-58219019 GCF_004010195.1 Chiloscyllium plagiosum | reverse complement strand
ACTGCAAACTTTTTTTAACATTTTTTCATTTAATATTAGTATTGTTTCCCATTTTTTGTCTACTAGACAAAAAATTGAAAGTGGCCTTTGCAATATTATATATGATGTTGAATTGTAGTTCTATTTAAATGTGTTTAGACCATGGCACACTGGTGTACCGTGAGAATTCCCCAAGTAAACCATGAAACTTAGTACAAAGGAAGGGAAATTCTATATTGCATCTTAAACAACTTCAACAAAAGTTAAACTAAAATTTGTAAAAATGAATGATCAACTGAAAAGCAAGATATTGGTTTCTCAATTCTAAAATGCACGATCATTCTAACCATGAGCAAAATTAAAATGTCATAATAGTTTAAACAAGTGGCCTTTCAACAGCATTTGAGACAAAGCAAGCTAATGACTTGTCAGTGCAGTGAGATGTGTAGGTGGTCCTTTCATTAATTCCTCCCTGGATTAAAAGACTCTGTGTATACTCACAGGCCCATGCTTCCCACTAACCCGGTTGATTGCAATTTACTCTGTTTCATGTTTTGTTCTGATCCTTTGAAATTTAATTATGTATCGATTCAGTACAATATGTGGAACAGATTGAGGGACATGAATAGTTAGAAATAGTTGACTAGAACAGATTTTGAAAATATGTCACTATAAACTGTGAAACATTAAAACATTTAATCCTTATTTTGTTTATTGTATGCACTATGTTGCAAACCTCTCTAGTAAGACTGCAACCATAGTAGATGTAAATAAACATAATGTTTATGAGAAATCAATTCAGCTGCAAAAACTGGCTGTATTATGGAATTGTTTGTCTCTTTAAAGTGCACAATGTTACTGAAAAGGTTGGGAAGCACTTGCTTGGTCTGTACCAATATACAGTTTATTGGAGTCAGTTTAGCTCAGTTGGCACAACATCATGGGCACATTGCCACGTTGGCTGAAATTAACATGAAGGACTCTCCTTCTCAACTGCTCCCTTGGCCTGAAACATGGTGATCCTCAGGTCAAGTCACCACCAGTTTGTCTCTTTCTAATGAGACAGCAGCAGATCTGGTAACAGTATGGTAACTTTACCCTTACTTTATATAGATCCTGTAGTGCCTATAGCCAGTTGTTCCTAAATTACTTAATACTGGAAATGCAGTGAACTATTTAGACTATACAAATTCAAGATTATAATGTTACTACAAACAATAAAAATGAAATCTAAACTTTACAAATATTGGCTAAGTATCAATGTTGGGGAGTTTCATGGAAGATTTCTTTCTGTGAGCCCCTGTGAGTTACAACTCTCTGTTGCTCACCTTATTAAGTATGCACCATGCCTTCACAGTACCATTCCCACACTCCCTGTGTTCAGCAGCAATAGAATGTGTCTGGTGCCAGGACCTTCCAGCCTGCAGGCCCTGGGCATTGTATTTAAACCCCAAATGGACCTAGACTGGTCTGAAAAAATTATCCGGATCAGTGCATTGCCCATGGTCAGGAGGAACACTGAGCACTGCCATTGCTATGTTAATGACCTCCTGCGCTCTGCAGGGTTAAGTATCACCATGATATCTCTGGTACTTCATGCTCACTCTACCTCTGCCGTTGCACCAACCTCCCACAAGGCTCAGCGTCTACTACTCTCTGCATTGCACATAGCAACTTACCCTAATGACGATCACTACTCCATCTCTCAAAATGAATGGTTCTTCCTGCCCTCTGCACTTCCTGTTGACCCAGTTGCGACACCTCACTACCTTTCTTGACTGATGAAGGACCAACCCCAGCTGACCATAATCCCCTCAACTTTTCATTGCTTCCAAATGTCACATGCTGCCTGGCTTTCTGTCTGTGCTAAACGGCAAAGCAGAGCTTTAAAGAAAGCTGTGAGAATCTGAGAGAGCACTCCGAAAGGTTTCCTCCAAAACCCCTATTGGATCCCTGTCCCAGCACACAAAGCAACCTGGCAGCAGCAATGCAACGTCACCTCCAAAATACATTTTTAAAGCAGGTGGACTGTGACAGTTCAGGAAGACAGCTCACCACCACCTTCTCAAGGGGCAACTAGGGATGGGCAATAAATGCTGGGCCAGCCAGTGATGGCCTCATTCCACAAAATGAATATTTCAAAAAATTGAAAGGGTGAACTGTATTAAAGCTGTGTCCCTAGTCTGCCCTGATGATATGGAGAGACTGTTGTGTTGCCAATGATAACCTTTGTGGACAGAGATCCTTTGCAGATGGCTGCTGTCCATGGGATGTAACCTGACATATTGGGGATTACTACCCAAGGTGGACATCTTGGGTTACCCAGTGGGCGAGATGCAGCACCACATACTCACTCTGAGATTCATGTCAGGAGCTGTCACAATCAGGTCTCTCTCTGGTGCATAAGAAAATAGCAAACTGCATTTAAATGAGGGAGATTAGGTAATAATGTGGATGTTAACGCATGCAAATAGGCCTCTCAATGCTCACAAACAAGTTTCTCATTCCACTACTAAAAGTTTGGGTGGAAAACTGGAATTTTTCTCCTTGATATTGGGAATTTTATTGTTCTGTCTTTGCAATATTTTACCAAGTGCTTCACCATTGCTTCATCATTCAGGGGCTGAGCAGACTCTGTTCAAAATGCATATTAGCAGTGCCAGCGCTTCCTTTCTCTGTAACTTGTCAGATCTGTTCACAAGTATTCAGAGGCGCTGTCTGACCTCTACTGGTTAGTGAAGCAATACTTTCCTGTGAGATAAATCACCGGTCCCGGTTACTGTTGACAAGAAACTAAGCTTCTTGTCAATAATTATACAAGAGCTTTGTGCTCACAAGTATAAGAAAGGTAAAAAGCTCATTTTCAAGAATGATATATGGCATAACAGATGACAAAGAATCAGTATAGGGCTGCAATTTGTTCCTCTGGTACCTCTCGTATTCTGTGCCATTCCTGACCAGGTGGTAGCTTCCCTGCTCTGAAAGCTGTGGTGCTTTGAAACTGACCAGTCAACCTGTGTACCCAGGTCACTGGTTCATCCTTCTGCATTAATACGACCTCTTGTGCGTAGCAAATTGTCAGTAGAATATAGAACATAGAACATTCCAGCACAGTACAGGTCCTTCAGCCCTCAATGTTGCGCCAACCTATGGAACCAATCTGAAGCCCATCTATCCTACACTATTCCATTATCATCCATATGTTTATCCAATTACCATTTAAATGCCCTTACTGTTGGCAGGTCTACTGCTGTTGCAGGCAGTGTGTTCCACGCCCCTACTACTCTCTGAGTAAAGACACTACCTCTAACATCTGTCATACATCTATCACCCTTCAATTTAAAGCTACATCCTCTCGTGTTAGCCATCACCATTGGAGGAAAAAGGCTCTCACTGTCAACCCTAGGTAACCCTCTGATTATCTTATATGTCTCAATTAAGTCACCTCTCAACGTTCTCTCTAATGAAAACAGCCTCAAGTCTTTCGGCCTTTCCTCATAAGACCTTCCCTCTATACCAGTCAACATCCTAGTAAATCTCCTCTGCACCCTTTCCAAAGTTTACACACCCTTCCTATAATGTGGTGACCAGAACTATACGCAATAGTCTAAGTGCGACTGCACCAGAGTTTTGTACAGCTGCAGCATGATCTTGTGGCTCCGAAACTCAAATTCTCTACCAATAAAAGCTAATACACCATACGTCTTCTTAACAACCCTATCAATCTGGGTGGTAACTTTCAGGGATCTATGTACATGGACACTGAGACTTCTCTGCTCATCTACACTACCGAGAATCTTACCATTAGCCCAATACTCTTTATTCCTGCCATGTGGTTAGTTCCAAGGATACACCCTTTTTACCTCGCTATTTAATTATTGCAGAGGCTATTATGCTTTATAAAAGGCAGTGCCCAGTCCAGCAATGGGAGAATACATTCAGGAACAAATACTTGCATGTAATTGCAGTTAGGTGAATTTAGTAAAATGAGGTGAGTAAAATACATTTTTAAGAAGTATTAAAAAAATTAATACCTCTGGAAATCTAGAAGTATGGGGCTCCCTGAATTTGGACTTGGTTATGAGGGAAGAGAGGTTTGGAGGCAACTCCATTGGAGTTTTGAAGTGTAAGATCTGACCTGGTTGAAACCCGTTAATTCCTGGGGGTCTTGACAGGTAGATATTTTCTCTTGTAGGAGAATCTAAAATTAGGGCTTACATTTCAAAATGGGGTGTCACTCATTTTAAGATGAGGATGAGGAGAAACTTTGAGTGAGGGTTCATGAGATGTGGGAACTCTGTACCTCCAAGGGTGTTGTTGGTTTGAATATTTTTCAGGTGGAGATAGCTAGAATCTTAGTGAGGGAGTGGGTGAAATGTTATTGGTGGAAAGGGGGAATGTGATGATGAGGTTACAATCAGCAAACATGATTGGATTGAAAGCTGGAGCAGAATTGACAATGGCCACATCTGCTCCTGATTCATATGTGCTCCCAGCTTTCATGCAGTAATATCTCTGATTTTGCTTTAACTGCTTCAAAAGGATAAATTATGACTCCAACAAATAACTTTTTATTTAGGGGTGGCACGGTGGCTCGGTGGTTAGCACTGTTGCCTCACAGGGACGCAGGTTTGATTCCAGCCTCGGGTGACTGTCTGTGTGGAGTTTGCACATTCTCCCCGTGTCTGTGTGGGTTTCCTCCGGGTGCTCCGGTTTCCTCCCACAGTCTGAAGATGTGCAGATTAGAGTGAACTGGCCATGCTAAATTGCCCTTAGTGTTCAGGGATGTGTACGTTAGGTGCATTAGTCTGTGGTAAATGTAGAGTAATAGACTAGGGGAATGGATTTGGGTGGAATATTCTTTGGAGGGTCAGTTGGGCCAAAGGGCCTGTTTCTACACTGTAGGAATTCTATGAAGTGATCTCATAAGTGAATTCTGTAACCCGTAATTTTGAAGAATGGGATTTGAGAATCAGCATTGAATAATGCTTTGGCAACGTCCGTGCTCTGTACTATTCTGGAATTAATGCAATTGTTTTCTTCATTTGCTACTGTTTCCACTTCAAGATATAATGTTAAAGCAGTGTGTGACTAATCCCATTGGGACTGCACAATGATCAATGTAGTTTGCAGGGCAGGTGACGTAAGTGGTATTTCTGTGGAAAGATGAGAAAAGTCATGTAATTAGTAACAAACAAACAAGGCTGATGTAAGCTGTCGTGACATTATTGTTGATGCTGTTGTTTTTGAAGCACGACATTTTTAAATTCTCCTGTGGTTACATTGAACCAAGAGCAGTAGCATGTGCAGAGAGTTCAAAGGTGTTTGTTAAGTAATTACTATAGGTTTGAAGAAAATAGTCTCAGGGTAATTTGGCAACAAGTTCCATTCACTCTTCAACACAAAACACTCTGCAGAGGGAGCACAAATTCTTATAGTCTACGTTCATATGGTAGTATCACATTTCTTCAAAACGCAGGAATATTGATATAAGAGAGTATTATCAAATGGTAAATAGATTCTAGAAACTTAACAAAACATAGTTGGAAATGTCATCTGTAAAACACTGGATATTTTTTAAAATGTATTGTTTAAATGTTATTTAGGTATGTTCATTTATCTTAAACTTAAACGTATTAAGGTTCGGTTTATTCTACATTGATGACGTATCTCAATTCTCTGCTGAGCTGAGACATCATCAGTAAATAAGTGAAGAGCTGCAATTGGTTCTCCTGACTAGGATTACAAAGTGAAATTTATGTATTATTATTTTGTCTAAAAATAAACCAGTTTGCAAATGGATTTGTTCTTGGTTGTGTTAGTGCACAGGGGCGATCACTTTCATTCCACACATCTATACTGCAATCCCACTACCAGGAGAATCCATTTGATTCACCAGATTTCCAGAGACGGTGGGAGTGGCCAGAAATTCTCCAAATGAGATCGATGGAAAGCGATCAAAGCACAGGAAGACCAGCGTTAATTCATGTGAATCCTTATGAAAATGAAGTTGGATATGGTATGTTTTCTTCATTACTCAGTTGTTTATGTGCAAAATGAACTTAGTTTTCAAATCATTATTTGTGCCATGAAAACAATATGTATTTACAATTTTTTTCAAGAAAGTCTTTTTTCAATTAGTTACTGGTAGTTCATGTAATTTGATTTTGTGCTCTCGAACCTAATTTTTTTATCTACGCTAACATAGCAATAACAAGTTTGTCACTTCCAGTAATTACAGTAATTTCCAAGTTCACCAACATTCAAAAAGCTTGACTCTATCAGGATAAGGCAATCCACTTGACTGGCACATCATCCATCATTTTCAACATTCAGTCTATCTACCACTGATGCTCAATAGCAGCAATGTATTAACTATATGATGCACTGCAGAAATTCACTAAGACTCCTTCAACAGCACCTTCCAAACCTGCAACCTCTACCTTCTAGAAGTACAAGGGTAGCTGATACACCATGTGCACATTTCCCTCCAAGTCACTCACCATCTTGACTTGGAAATGTTTCCCTGTTCCTTCACTGTCACTGGGTCACGATCGTGAGACTCTCTCCTTAACAGAACATTTGGAGTACTTCACCCTAAGCACCGATGGCAGCTTACCATCACCTTACCAATTGGAAATGGGCAATAACTATCAGCCAAACCAGTGAAGCCCATATCCTGTGAATGAATTTTAAAACAATATGCAAAACAGAAAGAGGTCATTGGGCACAATTGGTTTGGCATTTAAAGAACATAAAACGTACAGCACAGGAGCAGTTCTTCAGCACCAAAACTGCACTTACACACAATGCCTTTCTAAACTAAAAGCTTTTGCATGTACACAATCTGTATCCCTTTATTTGCTGCCTATTGATGAATCTGTCAAGATGTCTCTTGAACATTGCTACTCTACCCACGTCTACCTCCTCTGGCTGCATATTCCAGGCACTTAGCACCCTCTGTGTCAAAAAACTTGTCTCTGACATCTTTTTTAACCTTTCCCCCTTTTGCCTTAAACCTTTGTCCCCTAGTAACTGATGCTTCTATCCTGGGAAAAAGGCTCCAAACATGCAGTCTGCCTGTGCCTCTCATAAGTTTAACTTTGATCAGGTTGTCCCTTATTCTTCAATGTTTCAGTGAAAACAGACCAAGTTTGTCCAGTCTCTCTTCATAGCTAATACCCTTCAAATTTGGCCACATCCTGGTAAATTATTTCTTACCTTCTCCAAAGCCTCTGCATCCTTCTTGTAGTGTGGTGATTAGGAACTATATTTCAAATATTCCAAATATAGCCTAACTAAAGTTCTAAGCAGCTGTGGCATGACTTGCCAATTTTTGCTGAAGCTCCTCGGATGCTGCCTGAACTGCTGTGCTCTTCCAGCACCATTGATCCAGAATTTTTTATCTATACCCTAATTGATGAAGGCAAGTATGCCCAACGGCTTCATGACCATGTTATCCACTTGTGTTACCACTGTCAGGGAACCATCGACCTGTAACCTACATCCCTCTGTATGTTGAAGTTGTCCAACTTGTTTCAAGTCAAGTCTGAATTGACTGAGCAAACCTCTCAGTTGTAGAAAATCACTGCAGCAAAGTCAAGCCAAATGGACCACATCAGTTCAAAAAGGCGGATTTCCACTAACCTCTCAGGTCCATTCAGGGATGGGTAACACTTGCTGGCCTAGCCAGTGATACCTTCATTCCATGAAAGAACAAAAGAAACTTCTCTCATGGTTGTGAAGTGCCACACTCTCACTGCCCCATGAATTATCTGCTGAAATTCCAAAGTGATTTGTCGATGACTATTATGCATTCATAGTCTTCTATGTTGCTGTTTCAAAACAGGGTGTTACGGTGGCTCGGTGGTTAGTACAGCTGTCTAGATTAGAGTGGTGCTGGAAAAGCACAGCAGTTCAGGCAGCATCCGAGGAGC
>NC_057730.1:58199129-58206118 GCF_004010195.1 Chiloscyllium plagiosum | reverse complement strand
GGATTAGTACTAGGGAGTATGATGTTATTGATATTACTGGGACTTGGTTGAGAGAAGAACATATTGGCAACTAAATATCCCAAGATATACATGCTTCAGACAGGATAGAGAGAGAGGTAAAAGGGGTGGAGGAGTTGCAATACTGGTCAGAGAGGATATCCCAGCTGTGCTGAAGGTGGGCACTATGGAGGACTCGAGCGGTGAGGCAATATGGGCAGAGCTCAGAAATAGGAAGGTGTGGTAACAATGTTGGGGCTGTATTACAGGCCTCCCAACAGGGAGCATGAGATAGAGGTACAAATATGTAAACAAATTATGGGAAGATGTAGAAGCAACAGAATGGTGGTGATAGATTTTAATTTTCACAACATTGACTGGAATTAAAACCATCAGACCATAAGACATAGGAGTGAAAGCCAGGCCATTCAGCCCAACGAGTCCACTCCACCATTCAATCATGGCTGATGGGTGTTTCAACTCCACTTACCCGCATTCTCCCCGTAGCCCTTAATTCCTTGTGACATCAAGAATTTATCAATCTCTGCCTTGAAGACATTTAGCGTCCCGGCCTCCACTGCGCTCTGCGGCAATGAATTCCACAGGCCCACCACTCTCTGGCTGAAGAAATGTCTCCTCATTTCTGTTTTAAATTGACCCCCTCTAATTTTAAAGAGAAAGTGAGGGCTGCAGATGCTGGAGATCAGAGCTGAAAATGTGTTGCTGGAAAAGCGCAGCAGGTCAGGCAGCATCCAAGGAACAGGAGATTCGACGTTTCGGGCATAAGCCCGATTTCCTGAAGAAGGGCTTATGCCCGAAACGTCAAATCTCCTGTTCCTTGGATGCTGCCTGACCTGCTGCGCTTTTTCAGCAACACATTTTCAGCCCCTCTAATTTTAAGGCTATGCCCACAGGTCCTAGTCTCCCTGCCTAACGGGAACAACTTCCCAGCATCCATCCTTTCTAAGCCAAGCATTATCTTATAAGTTTCTATTAGATCTCCCCTCAACCTTCTAAACTCTAATGAATACAATCCCAGGATCCTCAGCCATTCCTCATATGTTAGACCTACCATTCCAGGGATCATCCGTGTGAATCTCCACTGGACACGCTCCAGTGTCAGTATGTCCTTCCTGAGGTGTGGAGCCCAAAACTGGACACAGTACTCTAAATGGGGCCTAACTAGAGCTTTATAAAGTCTCAGAAGCACATCACTGCTTTTATATTCCAACCCTCTGGAGATAAATGACAGCATTATATTTGCTTTCTTAATCACGGACTCAACCTGCAAATCAACCATTAGAGAATCGTGGACGAGCTCTCCCAGATCCCTTTGTACTTTGGCTTTATGAATTTTCTCACCGTTTAAAAAATAATCCATGCCTGTATTCTTTTTTTCAAAGTGCAAGACCTCACACTTTCTGACATTGAATTTCACCAGCCATTTCCTGGACCACTCTCCTAAACTGTCTAAACCTTTCTGCAGCCTTCCCACCTCCTCAGTACTACCTGCCTGTCCACCTAACTTTGTATCATCGGCGAACTTCACCAGATTGCCCCCAGTCCCTTCATCCAGATCATTAATATATAAAGTGAACAGCTGCGGCCCCAACACTGAACCCTGCGGAACACCGCTTGTCACTAGCTGCCATTCCAAAAAATTACCTTTTATCCCAACTCTCTGCCTTCTTCCAGACAGCCAATCCTCAATCCATACCAGTAGCTCACCTCGAACACCATGAGCCCTCACCTTGCTCAGCAGTCTCCCGTGTGGCACCTTATCAAAGGCCTTTTGGAAGTCTAGATAGACCACATCCACTGGGTTTCCCTGGTCTAACCTGCTTGTTACCTCTTCAAAAATTTCTAACAGGTTTGTCAGGCACGACGTCCCCTTACTAAATCCATGCTGACTTGTTCTAATCCGACCCTGCACTTCCAAGAATTTAGAAATCTTATCCTTAACGATGGATTCTGGAATTTTACCTACAACTGAGGTTAGGCTAACCAACCTATAATTTTCCACCTTTTGACTTGATCCTTTCTTGAACAAAGGGGTTACAACAGCGATTTTCCAATCATCTGGGACTTTCCCTGACTCCGTGATTTTTGAAAGATCACAGTCAGCGCCTCCACTATTTCCTCAGCCACCTCCCTCAGAACTCTAGGATGTAGCCCATCTGGACCAGGAGATTTATCAATTTTTAAACCTTTTAGCTTTTCTAGCACTTCCTCTTTTGTAATGGCAACCATACTCAACTCTGCCCCCTGACTCTCCTTAACTATTGGGATATTATGCATGTCTTCCACTGTGAAGACTGACACAAAGTACTTATTAAGTTCTTCAGCTATTTCCTTATCTCCCAGCACTAGCCTTCCTGCATCAGTTTGGAGCGGCCCAATTTCTACTTTTGTCTCTCATTTGTTTCTTATGTATTGAAAGAAACTTTTGCTATCATTTCTAATATTACTGGCGAGTTTACCTTCATATTTGATCCTCTCCTTCCTTATTTCTGTATTTGTTGTCCTCTGTTTTTGTCGCCTTCCCAATCTTCTGATTTCCCAGTTCTCTTGGCCACTTTACAGGCTCTCTCTTTTTCTTTGATACATTTCCTGACTTCCTTCGTCAGCTCCCCCCCCCCCCCCCCCCACCTCCCTGATATTCTTACTTGCCTTTGGGATGAACCTCTGTACTGTGACCTCAATTACACCCAGAAACTCCCGCCATTTTTGCTCTACTGTCTTCTTCACTCGGCTCTGCTTCCAGTCTATTTTCGTCAGTTCCTCTCTCACGCCCTCATAATTACCTTTATTTAACTAACACCATTACATTTGATTTTGCCTTCTCTCTTTCAAACTGCAGACTGAACTCTACCATATTATGATCGCTGCCTCCTAAGTGTTGACTGGCTTTAAGATCTTTTATAAAGTCTGGCTCCTTACATAGCACTAAGTCCAGAATAGCCTGCTCCATTGTGGGCTCCATCACAAGCTGTTCCAAAAGCACCCTGTAAGCACCCTTTCTTTGGATCCACCAGCAACATTGTTCATCCAGTCCACCTGCATATTGAAGTCCCCCATGATCACCGTGACCTTGCCATTCTGACATGCCCTATCTATTTCCTGGTACATCTTGTGTCCCTGGTCCTGACCACTGCTGGGAGGGGGTCTGTACATAACACCCATCATGTTTGTTTTGCCTTTGTGCTTCCTCAACTCCACCCACACAGACTCCACATCATCTGACCCTATGTCATTCAGTACCATAGACTTAATCTCATTCTTAACTAACAAGGCCATCCCGCCCCCTCTGCCCATCTCCCTGTCTTTTCGATAAGTTGTAAATCCTTGGATGTTTAACAGACAGTCCAGAACCCCCTGCAACCACATCTCTATGATGCCTACCACATCATAATCATTCATGGTGATTTGTGCCATTAGTTCATCTGCTTTGTTATGAATACCATAAGCACTTAGTGCATTTAGATAGATTCACTTAGTGTTAGAGATCTGGATGGAGCAGAATTTGTAAGGAGCATCCAGAAGGTTTTCTAGAGCAGTCCAACTCGGGAAGGGGCCACACTGGACTTGTGTTGGGGAGTGAGCCTGGCCAGGTGGTTGAAGTTTCAGTAGGGGATTACTTTGGGAATAGTGATCACAATTCCATAGGGATTACTTTGGGAATAGTGATCACAATTCCATAAGCTTTAGAACACTCATGGACAAAGACAAGAGTGGTCCTAAAGGAAGAGTGCTAAACTGTGGGAAGGCCAACTATAGCAAAATTCAGCAGGAGCTGGGGAATGTGGATTGGAAGCAGCTGTTTGAAGGGAAATCCCCATTTGATATGTGGGAGGCTTTTAAAGAGAGGTTGATTAGAGTGCAGGACAGACATGTCCCCGTAAAAATGAGGGATTGAACTGGCAAGGTGAGGGAACCATGGATGACAGGTGAAATTGTGAGACTAGCTAAGAGGAAAAAGGATGCATACATAAGGTCTAGGCAACTGAAGTTAAAAATCACACAATACTAGGTTATAGTCCAACAGGTTTAATTGGAAGCACTAGCTTTCAGAGCGCTGCTCCTTCATCTGCTCATTCGGGAATGAGCCTGGCCAGGTGGTTGAAGTTTCAGTAGGGGTTTACTTTGGGAATAGTGATCACAATTCCATACATTTTAGAATACTCATGGACAAAGACAGATGAAAGATGAAGGAGCAGCACTCTGAAAGCTAGTGCTTCCAAATAAACTTGTTGGCCTATAACCTGGTGTTGTGTGATTTTTAACTTTGTACACCCCAGTCCAACAACAGCATCTCTAAATCATAGGTGACTGAAGACAGATGAAGCTTTGGAAGAATATCGGGAATGTAGGACCAATCTGAAATGAGAAAGGAAGAGGCCTAAAAGGGGTCATGAGATAACTTAAGCAAACAAGGTTAAGGAAAATACCAAAGCCTTTTTTTTGTTTATAAGGAACAAGAGAGAAACTAGAGGAAGGGTTGGCCCACTCAAGGACAAAGGAGGAAAGATATGCATGGAGTCAGAGAAAATGGGTGAGATTCTTAACGAGTACTTTGTATCAGTATTCACTGAGGAGAGGGACATGACAGATGTTGAGGTTAAGGATAGTGGGCCTCTTCAGTGGGCCTCCGGGTGAAGCACTGCCGATGATTCCTGTTTTCTATTTTTGTTTGGGTTTTTTTGGGTTGGTGATGTCATTTCCTGTTCTTTTTATCAAGCGGTGGTAGATGGGGTCTAACTTGATGTGTTTGTTGATAGAGTTCCGGTTGGAATGCCATGCTCCCAGGAATTTTCATGCATGGCTCTGTTTGGCTTATCCAGGATGGATATGTTGTCCTAGTTGAAGTGACTGACTGAAAATGTAACCTAGTAGGGGACGAAATGTCTGGACTTCTCTTTTTCAAACTGCAGACTGAACTCTACCATATTGTGATCGCTGCCTCCTAAGTGTTGCGTTATTTTAAGATCTTTTATAAAGTATGGCTCATTACATAGCACTAAGTCCAGAATAGCCTGCTCCCTTGTGGGAGCTGTTTGAAGGGAAATCCACTGAGGGAAGCAAAAGAGGAAATGGCTGAGGCTTTAACAGATATCTTTGCAGCATCTTTGAACACGGGTGAAGTCCCAGAGGAGTGGAGAATTGCTAATATTGTCTCCTTGTTTAAGAAGGGTAGCATGGATAATCCAAGTAATTACAAACCTGTGAACCTGATGTCAGTGGTAGGAAAGCTACTGGAGAAGATACTGAGGGATAGGATATATACCCATTTGGAAGAAAATGGGCTTACCAGTGATAGGCAACATAGTTTTATGCAGGGAAGGTCATGTCTTACAAACTTAATAGAATTCTTTGAAGACGTGACAAATTTGATTGATGAGGAAAGAACTGTAGATGTCATATACATGGAGTTTAATAAGGCTTTTGATAAGGTTCCCCATGGTAGGCTGATGGAGAAAGTGAAGTCACATGGTGTGCAGGGTGTTCTAGCAAGATGGATAGAGAACTGGCTGGGCAACAGGAGACAGAGAGTGGTAGTGGAAGGGAGTTTCTCTAAATGGAGACCTGTGACACAGGAGTCCGTGCTGGGACCACTGCTGTTTGTGATATACATAAATGATCTGGAGGAAGGTATAGGTGGTCTGCTTAGCAAGTACGCAGATGACACTAAGATGGGTGGAGTAGCAGATAGTGAAGGGGACTGTCAGAGAATACAGCAGAATATAGATAGATTGGAGAGATGGGCAGAGAAATGGCAGATAGAGTTCAATCCAGACAAATGCAATGTGATGCATTTTGGAAGATCCAATTCTAGAGTGAACTATTCAGCAAATGGAAAAGCCCTGGGGAAAATTGATCTACAGAGAGATCTTAGTGTTCAGGTCCATTATTACCTGAAGATGGCAACGCAGTCAGTAGAGTGGTCACAAAGGCATACGGCACGCTTTCCTTCATCGGACGGGATATTGAGTACAAGAGCTGGCAGGCCATGTTACAGTTGTATAGGACTTTGGTTCAGCCCCATTTGGAATACTGTGTACAGTTTTGGTCACCACATTACCAAAAGGATGTGGATGCTTTGAGGAGGGTGCAGAGGAGATTTACCAGGATGTTGCCTGGTC
Organism: Chiloscyllium plagiosum; assembly: GCF_004010195.1. Lineage (NCBI taxonomy): Eukaryota > Metazoa > Chordata > Chondrichthyes > Orectolobiformes > Hemiscylliidae > Chiloscyllium > Chiloscyllium plagiosum. The sequence goes on along the minus strand of NC_057730.1, from coordinate 58,199,981 downwards.
TGGAGGGTGCTAGCTATGAGGAGAGGTTGAGTCGATTAGGATTATTTTCATTGGAAAGATGGAGGTTGAGGTATACCTGAGGTTTGTATACCTGATGGAAGTATACAAAAGCATGAAACGTGTAGACAGGGTGGATAGCAAGAAACGTTTCACTCGAGTGGAGGACTCAATTACTGGGGGTCACGAGTTCAAAATGAGAGTGGAAAAGTTTAGGGGAGATACGCTTGGAATGTTCTTCACACAGAAGTTGCTTGGGGCTTGGAACGTGTTGCCAGCGGAGGTGGTAGGAGCGGGAATGATCGCATCATTTAAGATATATCTAGACAGATACATGAATGAGCAGGGAGCAGAGGGATACAGATCCTTAGAAAATAGGCGACAGATTTAGATAATGGATCTGGATGAGCGCAGGCTTGAGGGCCGAAGGGCCTGTTCCTTTGCTGTAATGTTCTTTGTGCTTTGTTCATGGGCAAACATGGGTTTTGTGGAGATACGATGAAACCCACTGAATACTTGATGACACTTTTTTTTGCTAAGGAACTCCTGGAAAGAATCTTTTCTGAAGATAGTACAAATAATCATGAGGCATTTCTTACAAGGAAAATAATGAATAAATGAACTAGGATAAAAGACTTTAGCAAGACACACTGATCTTCGGATAATGAAGTATGGCAATAATGGATGAGTGAATCATTGATTGAATACTTTGACGCAGGTAAAAACAATGACTGCAGATGCTGGAAACCAGATTCTGGATTAGTGGTGCTGGAAGAGCACAGCAGTTCAGGCAGCATCCAAGGAGTTTCGAAATCGACGTTTCGGGCAAAAGCCCTTCATCAGGAATAAAGGCAG